>NC_134133.1:0-7500 GCF_040939455.1 Microcebus murinus | reverse complement strand
GGTTAGGGTTAGGGTTAGGGTTAGGGTTAGGGTTAGGGTTAGGGTTAGGGTTAGGGTTAGGGTTAGGGTTAGGGTTAGGGTTAGGGTTAGGGTTAGGGTTAGGGTTAGGGTTAGGGTTAGGGTTAGGGTTAGGGTTAGGGTTAGGGTTAGGGTTAGGGTTAGGGTTAGGGTTAGGGTTAGGGTTAGGGTTAGGGTTAGGGTTAGGGTTAGGGTTAGGGTTAGGGTTAGGGTTAGGGTTAGGGTTAGGGTTAGGGTTAGGGTTAGGGTTAGGGTTAGGGTTAGGGTTAGGGTTAGGGTTAGGGTTAGGGTTAGGGTTAGGGTTAGGGTTAGGGTTAGGGTTAGGGTTAGGGTTAGGGTTAGGGTTAGGGTTAGGGTTAGGGTTTTAGGGTTAGGGTTAGGGTTAGGGTTAGGGTTAGGGTTAGGGTTAGGGTTAGGGTTAGGGTTAGGGTTAGGGTTAGGGTTAGGGTTAGGGTTAGGGTTAGGGTTAGGGTTAGGGTTAGGGTTAGGGTTAGGGTTAGGGTTAGGGTTAGGGTTAGGGTTAGGGTTAGGGTTAGGGTTAGGGTTAGGGTTAGGGTTAGGGTTAGGGTTAGGGTTAGGGTTAGGGTTAGGGTTAGGGTTAGGGTTAGGGTTAGGGTTAGGGTTAGGGTTAGGGTTAGGGTTAGGGTTAGGGTTAGGGTTAGGGTTAGGGTTAGGGTTAGGGTTAGGGTTAGGGTTAGGGTTAGGGTTAGGGTTAGGGTTAGGGTTAGGGTTAGGGTTAGGGTTAGGGTTAGGGTTAGGGTTAGGGTTAGGGTTAGGGTTAGGGTTAGGGTTAGGGTTAGGGTTAGGGTTAGGGTTAGGGTTAGGGTTAGGGTTAGGGTTAGGGTTAGGGTTAGGGTTAGGGTTAGGGTTAGGGTTAGGGTTAGGGTTAGGGTTAGGGTTAGGGTTAGGGTTAGGGTTAGGGTTAGGGTTAGGGTTAGGGTTAGGGTTAGGGTTAGGGTTAGGGTTAGGGTTAGGGTTAGGGTTAGGGTTAGGGTTAGGGTTAGGGTTAGGGTTAGGGTTAGGGTTAGGGTTAGGGTTAGGGTTAGGGTTAGGGTTAGGGTTAGGGTTAGGGTTAGGGTTAGGGTTAGGGTTAGGGTTAGGGTTAGGGTTAGGGTTAGGGTTAGGGTTAGGGTTAGGGTTAGGGTTAGGGTTAGGGTTAGGGTTAGGGTTAGGGTTAGGGTTAGGGTTAGGGTTAGGGTTAGGGTTAGGGTTAGGGTTAGGGTTAGGGTTAGGGTTAGGGTTAGGGTTAGGGTTAGGGTTAGGGTTAGGGTTAGGGTTAGGGTTAGGGTTAGGGTTAGGGTTAGGGTTAGGGTTAGGGTTAGGGTTAGGGTTAGGGTTAGGGTTAGGGTTAGGGTTAGGGTTAGGGTTAGGGTTAGGGTTAGGGTTAGGGTTAGGGTTAGGGTTAGGGTTAGGGTTAGGGTTAGGGTTAGGGTTAGGGTTAGGGTTAGGGTTAGGGTTAGGGTTAGGGTTAGGGTTAGGGTTAGGGTTAGGGTTAGGGTTAGGGTTAGGGTTAGGGTTAGGGTTAGGGTTAGGGTTAGGGTTAGGGTTAGGGTTAGGGTTAGGGTTAGGGTTAGGGTTAGGGTTAGGGTTAGGGTTAGGGTTAGGGTTAGGGTTAGGGTTAGGGTTAGGGTTAGGGTTAGGGTTAGGGTTAGGGTTAGGGTTAGGGTTAGGGTTAGGGTTAGGGTTAGGGTTAGGGTTAGGGTTAGGGTTAGGGTTAGGGTTAGGGTTAGGGTTAGGGTTAGGGTTAGGGTTAGGGTTAGGGTTAGGGTTAGGGTTAGGGTTAGGGTTAGGGTTAGGGTTAGGGTTAGGGTTAGGGTTAGGGTTAGGGTTAGGGTTAGGGTTAGGGTTAGGGTTAGGGTTAGGGTTAGGGTTAGGGTTAGGGTTAGGGTTAGGGTTAGGGTTAGGGTTAGGGTTAGGGTTAGGGTTAGGGTTAGGGTTAGGGTTAGGGTTAGGGTTAGGGTTAGGGTTAGGGTTAGGGTTAGGGTTAGGGTTAGGGTTAGGGTTAGGGTTAGGGTTAGGGTTAGGGTTAGGGTTAGGGTTAGGGTTAGGGTTAGGGTTAGGGTTAGGGTTAGGGTTAGGGTTAGGGTTAGGGTTAGGGTTAGGGTTAGGGTTAGGGTTAGGGTTAGGGTTAGGGTTAGGGTTAGGGTTAGGGTTAGGGTTAGGGTTAGGGTTAGGGTTAGGGTTAGGGTTAGGGTTAGGGTTAGGGTTAGGGTTAGGGTTAGGGTTAGGGTTAGGGTTAGGGTTCGGGTTAGGGTTAGGGTTAGGGTTAGGGTTAGGGTTAGGGTTAGGGTTAGGGTTAGGGTTAGGGTTAGGGTTAGGGTTAGGGTTAGGGTTAGGGTTAGGGTTAGGGTTAGGGTTAGGGTTAGGGTTAGGGTTAGGGTTAGGGTTAGGGTTAGGGTTAGGGTTAGGGTTAGGGTTAGGGTTAGGGTTAGGGTTAGGGTTAGGGTTAGGGTTAGGGTTAGGGTTAGGGTTAGGGTTAGGGTTAGGGTTAGGGTTAGGGTTAGGGTTAGGGTTAGGGTTAGGGTTAGGGTTAGGGTTAGGGTTAGGGTTAGGGTTAGGGTTAGGGTTAGGGTTAGGGTTAGGGTTAGGGTTAGGGTTAGGGTTAGGGTTAGGGTTAGGGTTAGGGTTAGGGTTAGGGTTAGGGTTAGGGTTAGGGTTAGGGTTAGGGTTAGGGTTAGGGTTAGGGTTAGGGTTAGGGTTAGGGTTAGGGTTAGGGTTAGGGTTAGGGTTAGGGTTAGGGTTAGGGTTAGGGTTAGGGTTAGGGTTAGGGTTAGGGTTAGGGTTAGGGTTAGGGTTAGGGTTAGGGTTAGGGTTAGGGTTAGGGTTAGGGTTAGGGTTAGGGTTAGGGTTAGGGTTAGGGTTAGGGTTAGGGTTAGGGTTAGGGTTAGGGTTAGGGTTAGGGTTAGGGTTAGGGTTAGGGTTAGGGTTAGGGTTAGGGTTAGGGTTAGGGTTAGGGTTAGGGTTAGGGTTAGGGTTAGGGTTAGGGTTAGGGTTAGGGTTAGGGTTAGGGTTAGGGTTAGGGTTAGGGTTAGGGTTAGGGTTAGGGTTAGGGTTAGGGTTAGGGTTAGGGTTAGGGTTAGGGTTAGGGTTAGGGTTAGGGTTAGGGTTAGGGTTAGGGTTAGGGTTAGGGTTAGGGTTAGGGTTAGGGTTAGGGTTAGGGTTAGGGTTAGGGTTAGGGTTAGGGTTAGGGTTAGGGTTAGGGTTAGGGTTAGGGTTAGGGTTAGGGTTAGGGTTAGGGTTAGGGTTAGGGTTAGGGTTAGGGTTAGGGTTAGGGTTAGGGTTAGGGTTAGGGTTAGGGTTAGGGTTAGGGTTAGGGTTAGGGTTAGGGTTAGGGTTAGGGTTAGGGTTAGGGTTAGGGTTAGGGTTAGGGTTAGGGTTAGGGTTAGGGTTAGGGTTAGGGTTAGGGTTAGGGTTAGGGTTAGGGTTAGGGTTAGGGTTAGGGTTAGGGTTAGGGTTAGGGTTAGGGTTAGGGTTAGGGTTAGGGTTAGGGTTAGGGTTAGGGTTAGGGTTAGGGTTAGGGTTAGGGTTAGGGTTAGGGTTAGGGTTAGGGTTAGGGTTAGGGTTAGGGTTAGGGTTAGGGTTAGGGTTAGGGTTAGGGTTAGGGTTAGGGTTAGGGTTAGGGTTAGGGTTAGGGTTAGGGTTAGGGTTAGGGTTAGGGTTAGGGTTAGGGTTAGGGTTAGGGTTAGGGTTAGGGTTAGGGTTAGGGTTAGGGTTAGGGTTAGGGTTAGGGTTAGGGTTAGGGTTAGGGTTAGGGTTAGGGTTAGGGTTAGGGTTAGGGTTAGGGTTAGGGTTAGGGTTAGGGTTAGGGTTAGGGTTAGGGTTAGGGTTAGGGTTAGGGTTAGGGTTAGGGTTAGGGTTAGGGTTAGGGTTAGGGTTAGGGTTAGGGTTAGGGTTAGGGTTAGGGTTAGGGTTAGGGTTAGGGTTAGGGTTAGGGTTAGGGTTAGGGTTAGGGTTAGGGTTAGGGTTAGGGTTAGGGTTAGGGTTAGGGTTAGGGTTAGGGTTAGGGTTAGGGTTAGGGTTAGGGTTAGGGTTAGGGTTAGGGTTAGGGTTAGGGTTAGGGTTAGGGTTAGGGTTAGGGTTAGGGTTAGGGTTAGGGTTAGGGTTAGGGTTAGGGTTAGGGTTAGGGTTAGGGTTAGGGTTAGGGTTAGGGTTAGGGTTAGGGTTAGGGTTAGGGTTAGGGTTAGGGTTAGGGTTAGGGTTAGGGTTAGGGTTAGGGTTAGGGTTAGGGTTAGGGTTAGGGTTAGGGTTAGGGTTAGGGTTAGGGTTAGGGTTAGGGTTAGGGTTAGGGTTAGGGTTAGGGTTAGGGTTAGGGTTAGGGTTAGGGTTAGGGTTAGGGTTAGGGTTAGGGTTAGGGTTAGGGTTAGGGTTAGGGTTAGGGTTAGGGTTAGGGTTAGGGTTAGGGTTAGGGTTAGGGTTAGGGTTAGGGTTAGGGTTAGGGTTAGGGTTAGGGTTAGGGTTAGGGTTAGGGTTAGGGTTAGGGTTAGGGTTAGGGTTAGGGTTAGGGTTAGGGTTAGGGTTAGGGTTAGGGTTAGGGTTAGGGTTAGGGTTAGGGTTAGGGTTAGGGTTAGGGTTAGGGTTAGGGTTAGGGTTAGGGTTAGGGTTAGGGTTAGGGTTAGGGTTAGGGTTAGGGTTAGGGTTAGGGTTAGGGTTAGGGTTAGGGTTAGGGTTAGGGTTAGGGTTAGGGTTAGGGTTAGGGTTAGGGTTAGGGTTAGGGTTAGGGTTAGGGTTAGGGTTAGGGTTAGGGTTAGGGTTAGGGTTAGGGTTAGGGTTAGGGTTAGGGTTAGGGTTAGGGTTAGGGTTAGGGTTAGGGTTAGGGTTAGGGTTAGGGTTAGGGTTAGGGTTAGGGTTAGGGTTAGGGTTAGGGTTAGGGTTAGGGTTAGGGTTAGGGTTAGGGTTAGGGTTAGGGTTAGGGTTAGGGTTAGGGTTAGGGTTAGGGTTAGGGTTAGGGTTAGGGTTAGGGTTAGGGTTAGGGTTAGGGTTAGGGTTAGGGTTAGGGTTAGGGTTAGGGTTAGGGTTAGGGTTAGGGTTAGGGTTAGGGTTAGGGTTAGGGTTAGGGTTAGGGTTAGGGTTAGGGTTAGGGTTAGGGTTAGGGTTAGGGTTAGGGTTAGGGTTAGGGTTAGGGTTAGGGTTAGGGTTAGGGTTAGGGTTAGGGTTAGGGTTAGGGTTAGGGTTAGGGTTAGGGTTAGGGTTAGGGTTAGGGTTAGGGTTAGGGTTAGGGTTAGGGTTAGGGTTAGGGTTAGGGTTAGGGTTAGGGTTAGGGTTAGGGTTAGGGTTAGGGTTAGGGTTAGGGTTAGGGTTAGGGTTAGGGTTAGGGTTAGGGTTAGGGTTAGGGTTAGGGTTAGGGTTAGGGTTAGGGTTAGGGTTAGGGTTAGGGTTAGGGTTAGGGTTAGGGTTAGGGTTAGGGTTAGGGTTAGGGTTAGGGTTAGGGTTAGGGTTAGGGTTAGGGTTAGGGTTAGGGTTAGGGTTAGGGTTAGGGTTAGGGTTAGGGTTAGGGTTAGGGTTAGGGTTAGGGTTAGGGTTAGGGTTAGGGTTAGGGTTAGGGTTAGGGTTAGGGTTAGGGTTAGGGTTAGGGTTAGGGTTAGGGTTAGGGTTAGGGTTAGGGTTAGGGTTAGGGTTAGGGTTAGGGTTAGGGTTAGGGTTAGGGTTAGGGTTAGGGTTAGGGTTAGGGTTAGGGTTAGGGTTAGGGTTAGGGTTAGGGTTAGGGTTAGGGTTAGGGTTAGGGTTAGGGTTAGGGTTAGGGTTAGGGTTAGGGTTAGGGTTAGGGTTAGGGTTAGGGTTAGGGTTAGGGTTAGGGTTAGGGTTAGGGTTAGGGTTAGGGTTAGGGTTAGGGTTAGGGTTAGGGTTAGGGTTAGGGTTAGGGTTAGGGTTAGGGTTAGGGTTAGGGTTAGGGTTAGGGTTAGGGTTAGGGTTAGGGTTAGGGTTAGGGTTAGGGTTAGGGTTAGGGTTAGGGTTAGGGTTAGGGTTAGGGTTAGGGTTAGGGTTAGGGTTAGGGTTAGGGTTAGGGTTAGGGTTAGGGTTAGGGTTAGGGTTAGGGTTAGGGTTAGGGTTAGGGTTAGGGTTAGGGTTAGGGTTAGGGTTAGGGTTAGGGTTAGGGTTAGGGTTAGGGTTAGGGTTAGGGTTAGGGTTAGGGTTAGGGTTAGGGTTAGGGTTAGGGTTAGGGTTAGGGTTAGGGTTAGGGTTAGGGTTAGGGTTAGGGTTAGGGTTAGGGTTAGGGTTAGGGTTAGGGTTAGGGTTAGGGTTAGGGTTAGGGTTAGGGTTAGGGTTAGGGTTAGGGTTAGGGTTAGGGTTAGGGTTAGGGTTAGGGTTAGGGTTAGGGTTAGGGTTAGGGTTAGGGTTAGGGTTAGGGTTAGGGTTAGGGTTAGGGTTAGGGTTAGGGTTAGGGTTAGGGTTAGGGTTAGGGTTAGGGTTAGGGTTAGGGTTAGGGTTAGGGTTAGGGTTAGGGTTAGGGTTAGGGTTAGGGTTAGGGTTAGGGTTAGGGTTAGGGTTAGGGTTAGGGTTAGGGTTAGGGTTAGGGTTAGGGTTAGGGTTAGGGTTAGGGTTAGGGTTAGGGTTAGGGTTAGGGTTAGGGTTAGGGTTAGGGTTAGGGTTAGGGTTAGGGTTAGGGTTAGGGTTAGGGTTAGGGTTAGGGTTAGGGTTAGGGTTAGGGTTAGGGTTAGGGTTAGGGTTAGGGTTAGGGTTAGGGTTAGGGTTAGGGTTAGGGTTAGGGTTAGGGTTAGGGTTAGGGTTAGGGTTAGGGTTAGGGTTAGGGTTAGGGTTAGGGTTAGGGTTAGGGTTAGGGTTAGGGTTAGGGTTAGGGTTAGGGTTAGGGTTAGGGTTAGGGTTAGGGTTAGGGTTAGGGTTAGGGTTAGGGTTAGGGTTAGGGTTAGGGTTAGGGTTAGGGTTAGGGTTAGGGTTAGGGTTAGGGTTAGGGTTAGGGTTAGGGTTAGGGTTAGGGTTAGGGTTAGGGTTAGGGTTAGGGTTAGGGTTAGGGTTAGGGTTAGGGTTAGGGTTAGGGTTAGGGTTAGGGTTAGGGTTAGGGTTAGGGTTAGGGTTAGGGTTAGGGTTAGGGTTAGGGTTAGGGTTAGGGTTAGGGTTAGGGTTAGGGTTAGGGTTAGGGTTAGGAGGTTAGGGTTAGGGTTAGGGTTAGGGTTAGGGTTAGGGTTAGGGTTAGGGTTAGGGTTAGGGTTAGGGTTAGGGTTAGGGTTAGGGTTAGGGTTAGGGTTAGGGTTAGGGTTAGGGTTAGGGTTAGGGTTAGGGTTAGGGTTAGGGTTAGGGTTAGGGTTAGGGTTAGGGTTAGGGTTAGGGTTAGGGTTAGGGTTAGGGTTAGGGTTAGGGTTAGGGTTAGGGTTAGGGTTAGGGTTAGGGTTAGGGTTAGGGTTAGGGTTAGGGTTAGGGTTAGGGTTAGGGTTAGGGTTAGGGTTAGGGTTAGGGTTAGGGTTAGGGTTAGGGTTAGGGTTAGGGTTAGGGTTAGGGTTAGGGTTAGGGTTAGGGTTAGGGTTAGGG
>NC_134132.1:16434983-16552445 GCF_040939455.1 Microcebus murinus | reverse complement strand
AAGGAAAGAAGGAAGGGAGGGAAGGAAGGAAGAAGGAAGGAAGGAAGGAAAGAAAGAAAGAAAAGAAAAGAAGAGAAAAGAAAAGAAAAGAAAAGAAGAAAGAAAGAATTCCAGGAGCAGTTACACAAAATTCCCAAAGACGGGAAGAATATAGAGAGACTGTGCTGGGAGAAGAGCTAATAGCCACACGGAGGCAGGTGGCGGGTTGTGGAGAGAGAGTTGGGCTGGGGAGAGAAATAGAGGAGAAGCAATAGCAGGAAAGAAACCCAGAAAATCTAGGATGCCAACACGCTGTGTCTTTCTCCTTTCCGGGAACTGATGACCCCCAGAGAGAAAGCGGGAGGAGGAGCGGAAGGAAGGGGCAGGGAGGGAGAGACGGTGTGCGAGGACCTAGCACTGGAGAAACTCAAGCCCCTGGAAAGGAAAAGCGAGGAAAGGTGAAACCCCAGAGCCAGGAGGTAGGAATGCTAACAGGTGTTCCAAGAATCGGCGAGCCCCAGCGAAAGGGCTTGCAAAGTTAGCAGAGGGAAAAGAAATCTGAATTTAAAATAGAAAATTCGTCACCAGGAAAAAATTTAAAGAGGGCAGCAAGCAGAGAAACTTGGTTAAGATTTTCCAGGTGGAAGCTTACCAAGTCAAACAGCTAGCTAAGAGGCTCTTAGCAAATTATTTAAACACAAAGATGCACATGTATCCTGTATAGCATAATAATAATAGCCATCATATAATATAGGAAATAATGTCTAAGCAAGTCAGACAGGCAAATACCCTCAGAATGGGACTATGTTGGGATTCTGCCAACTATACCCCCGTGCAAACCAGGAATGTTGATTCATCGGACTGAGCTAAAGTTGAGCCGTTCTTCAAATTCCCCCTTGCATTTTGCCATCGTAAAAAAAAAAAAAAAAAAAAAAAAAAAAACACATTCGCGGCAGTTCCGATTTCAAGAATGAGTCTGTGTGATTGAAACCTAAAAAAAAAAAAAAAAAAGAAATGTTTTAGTTTATCTTCCTTCAAGTTATGGTGTATTTTTAAAATAACTTGAAAAAAGATAATAATAATAAAAAAAAAAAAAAATAGGCCGGGCGCGGTGGCTCACGCCTGTCATCCTGGCTCTCTGGGAGGCTGAGGCGGGAGGATCGCTCAAGGTCAGGAGTTCGAAGCCAGCCCGAGCAAGAGCGAGACCCCCCGTCTCTACTATAAATAGAAAGAAATTAATTGGCAAGCTAAGATATAGAAAAAAATGAGCCGGGCGTGGTGGCGCGTGCCTGTAGTCCCAGCTACTCGGGAGGAGGCTGAGGCAGGAGGATCGCTTGAGCCCAGGAGTTGGAGGTTGCTGTGAGCGAGGCTGACGCCATGGCACTCACTCTAGCCCGGGCGACAGAGTGAGACTCTGCCTCAAAAAAAAAAAAAAAGAAGAAGAAGAAGAAGAAACACTACTCATATATGGGGACTCACCTTCCAAGAGCCACTTGGGATGGGCACTCTTACCTTGCTAGAAATTTGACCCAAGGAAGCAGCAAAAAGGTTTTCATGCCTTGTGGATTTGTTAATCGATGTCACACACACACACATACACACACACAAAAAAAACCCAGAAGGAAAAAAAAATACATGATTTGTCAGTTTAAAAAGAAAAGAAAATATTTCGTGAAGCAAGACGCCTATAAACCGTGTCAGTAGCCCGAGTTAATTAAAGACTGAGAAATAGCCATTGATTTTGCAATGTGTGGCTCTCATTAGTTTCCTTGCCAAGAGGAGGGTCGGGGCAGTGGTGTGGAAAAAAGCCTTATGGAACGCAGTCCAGAGAGGACGCGAGAAGAGGAAGTGAGTAAAGACAACACATTTGTCATAAAAGAGAGAGAGCAGGGACAGCAAACAGTGATCAAAGGGGAACCTAGGCAAAGGGAGAAACTGTTTTTTCACTTTTATTATTATTTTTTTCTTTTGAGACAGAGTCTCACTCTGTTGCCCTGGCTAGAGTGAGTGCCGTGGCGTCAGCCTCGCTCACAGCAACCTCAGACTCCTGGGCTCGAGCGATCCTCCTGCCTCAGCCTCCTCCCGTGTAGCTGGGACTACAGGCATGCGCCACCACGCCCGACTAATTTTTTTTTTTCTATATATTTTTTAGTTGGCCAATTGATTTCTTTCTTTTTTTTTTTTTTTTTTAGTAGAGACGGGGTCTCGCTTTTGCTCAGGCTGGTTTCGAACTCCTGAGCTCAAGCCATCCTCCTGCCTCGGCCTCCCAGAATGCTAAGATGACGGGCGTGAGCCACCGCGCCCGGCCTATTTTTACTTTTGAGCAGAGATATTGCCACATTTTTTTGCCTGCTGATGGGAATGATCAACAAATGAGGGGAAATTTGATGGTTAGAGGATAATAGAAGAATTTCAGGCAGCAAGTCCTTGAGGAGATAAAAGGAGATGAGCTTAAGGACACATCAGAGAGCTTGTCTTCCGATAGATGCACGGATAATTCATCACAAGGAACTGGTACGAGGCAGGGAATATGATCACAGATGCAGGCAGACAATGGACATAGGAATGAGTCACAGAAACATGACAGGTGGCCAGGCAGCACTTAAACCACAGGACACTAATAGTCCCGAAATTAAACTGAGACCAGTCAGCAGAGTTACGTATTTTTTTGCCGACCGTGTTTAGTTGTGCATGGAATAAGGGAGGAATTGAATTTGACCTGGGCTAGGATGTTGCCAGGAAAGTAAAACAAATGTCTGTTTCTACTTGTAGAATATGCAAATGGCAATTGAATCAATTCAGCGGCTTTTCTAGAGGCATAATTTCCCTCCAACTTCAATACAGTCATGCCCCGCCTAATGATGTTTTTGGTCACCAGTGGACCACATACAGGATAGTGGAACGGAGCTGAAAAATTCTAATCATCTAATGACAACGTAGCCATCATTGACATTAATAACACAAAGTATCACCTTTTCTATGTTTAGATACATTTGGACACATAAACACTTGCCATTGTGTTGCATTGTGTTACAATGTGTTACATTGTGTTGCACTGTGTCACATTGTGTTACATTGTGTTACACTGTGTTGCATTGTGTTGCATTGTGTTATATTGTGTTACATTGTGTTGCACTGTGTTACATTGTGTTATATTGTGTTACACTGTGTTGCATTGTGTTGCATTGTGTTACATTGTGTTACATTGTGTTGCATTGTGTTGCATTGTGTTGCATCGTGTTGCATCGTGTTACATCGTGTTGCACTGTGTTGCACTATGTTACATTGTGTTATACTGTGTTGCATTGTGTTGTATTGTGTTGCATTGTGTTGCATTGTGTTATATTGTGTTACATTGTGTTGCATTGTGTTTCATTGTGTTGCATTGTGTTGCATTTTGTTACATTGTGTTACATTGCGTTATATTGTGTTGTATTGTGTTGCATTGTGTTACATTACGTTATATTGTGTTGCATTGTGTTGCATTGTGTTACATTGTGTTACATTGTGTTATATTGTGTTACATTGTGTTGCATTGTGTTACATTGCGTTATATTGTGTTGCATTGTGTTGCATTGTGTTACATTGTGTTACATTGTGTTATATTGTGTTGCATTGCGTTGCATTGTGTTTATTGTGTTGCATTGTGTTTCATTGTGTTACATTGTGTTGCCTATAGTGTATGCAGTATATGCTGCCCAGGTTTGTAAACTAGGAGCAATAAGCTATACCATATACCCGGGGTGTGTAGTAGGCTATACCATCTATGTTTGTCTAAGTGCACTCTATGATGTTTGCACAACGAAGATGAAATTGCCTAGCAAGTCATCTCTCAAATATATCTTAGCCATTAAGGAATGCATGACCGTATCTATTTTCTATGCCTGCAACAAAATAAACATTCTTTACATATCCGTCGAATAAATTACGGGCGCCTTATATTATTCTCACTGGTGAGAAGTATTCATTACATGTAGCAAGGTCGAGATCAATATTGGACAACCTACTAGTTGGTAAGTCTTAAGCACTAGTGTACTCAGGAAAAATTAGACAAAGTATTTATTATGTAGTTTTAAAAAGTGGGTTTCATTTGATATTTTAATCCACACGAGGGGTATATTCTTTATATCTTTGGCAAACAATTTCACTGACAAGCAGCCTTAGAAAAAAAGAATTTCAATTAAGAGGAGAACTAAGGGTGAGCTGTTTTAGCTGCCTCTGAACATTTTTTTTAAAGGATTAGCCACAGTTCTACTCACATCAGATGTCTAATAGACCAATTCGTATCATATGTGATTTATCTGCAGTTCTGGGCAACAAAATAATCTGTTATAGCTCAGCACTTTCAAAATAGTAATTATCCTGCTTGACAAGAATGATACTGTATTGTTACATGCAAATTTAAAATTAATACAGCGTTCCCTAACTTAACGTCAAAAAAAAAAAACTTCAGCAAAATCATAACAATGAGATATAAATATTTTTCCCATTAAAGTTAATGAAAGACAGGAATATCCAGCACTCCTATTCAACATTTTTAAGGTCCTAGCTCATGCAATAAACCAGGAAAATAAATAAGAGGTTTACTATTTTATTTATTTATTTATTTTTTTGAGACAGAGTCTCACTCTGTTGCCCGGGCTAGAGTGAGTGCCGTGGCGTCAGCCTCGCTCACAGCAACCTCAGACTCCTGGGCTCAAGTGACTCTCCTGCCTCAGCCTCCCGAGTAGCTGGGACTACAGGCATGCGCCACCGTGCCCGGCTGATTTTTTCTATATATATCTCAGTTGGCCAATTAATTTCTATTTTTTATAGTAGAGACGGGGTCTCGCTCTTGCTCAGGCTGGTTTCGAACTCCTGACCTCGAGCGATCCTCCTGCCTCGGCCTCCCAGAGAGCTAGGATTGCAGGCGTGAGCCACCGTGCCCGGCCTAAATAAGAGGTTTATATGTTACTCTGAAAGAAACAAAACTGTCATTGTTTGATGATGATATGATCACTGACATAAAAACCAAGAGGATCACCTGACAAACTTATTAGAATTAATAATTAGAATTAATCCATTCAGGTAGCCAGATATAAACCAACCTTTAAAATTCTGTAGATCTCCTTTACAGCAGTAACCATCAAAAATAGAAAAAAAGGATAAAAGGTTTCATTTATATAACAAAAGCTCGGAATAAACCTGACCAGACCAGTCTATTAGAAAAATTTAAAGAACATGTATGACATGTAAATTCAAAGATACATTATATTTATTGATGAGAAGACTCAATATACCATTTCTCCCCTAGATTAAATGTGGATTCAGTGCAATTCTCGCTTTCAATAAAATCTTTCAATAACAAGCCGATTCTAAAATGAGCATGAAAGAACAGCACAGATAATTTTGATAAAAGTGAAAGAGAAAGGGTTTGACCTAATACTTTGCAAAACATGTACTAATGTTTAAATATGATATTATGCAGGAAAACATAAATAATAATAATATTAAAGTAATAGTAAAATACCCAAAAATGACCCTGTGAGCAAAAGAAAATTTATATTATGATAAAAGTAGAATTTTAAATCAGCAAGAAAATGTATCAAATGGTGTCAGAGATATTGGATATCTATTTCAGAAAAAGAACGAAATTAGACTCGAATCTCGCAGATGAAAATCTTAGAAAATCCGAAGACCTAAACGACAGTAATAACAATAAAACCATAAAAGATTTAGAAGAAAATAAAAGATCTACATTTTTTTTTTGAGCATAGATATGGTCTTCAGCAGGGCACCAAAACTAAAATCATAAGAGAAAGAACTGATACATTGGACAGTATCGAAATATAAAAATTTTTTATGGCAGAGAACTCATAAACTTAAAAATCAAGAGATGAATTGGAAAACATATTTAATGAATATAATACACAACCACTTGATGTTGAAAATATGTCAAAACTAGAGATCAGTAAATAAAAGCAAATGATACGATAGAAAAAAAAAAAGGCAAACAATCCCAGAAGATGAAATACAAATACCCAATAAATGTAGGAAAAGAAGGTTAAGTCTAACTGGTATTAATAACTAAGAAAACGGAATTTCAAATATGAGATAGGATAGAAATGACAACAAATTTAAAGTGTAATATTGAACGCTAGCCCGGGATGTGGGTAGACTGATATTCTCCAAGCGACATTAGTTGAAAGAAATTAATTGGTGCAGCCACTTGCAAGAACTGTTTGGTGGGATCTATTAAAATGTTAAATGCCTCTTCCCTATGATCTAGCAATCCTATCACAATGTTTATTGCAGACGAACGTTCGATCGTGCATTCAATAATATATAGAGAGCATCATTTGTGAGGGGAAAAAGGGAGAAAGAAACTAAATGCTCTTCCCTAGTCAGAAAGTGACTAACCTGTGGTTCTATCCATTCTCAAAAATACCACGTGTAGTTCAAAAGAATGAGATTTCTAGGAACCAGCAGGTAAACACCTAACTCTAACATCTCTTATTGAATAAAGATCAAACACAAAGAAAGAAGAACTTGTTCGGTGTTAACACAACACTTATTTAAAACACATGTGTATCAAGCAGAACCTTGGAGGTAATTAAAAAAAAAATAAGAGTAAAAAATAATAATAAAGTAAAAATTATAAAAAGTAAAGAAATATATATAAAACACATGTGTACCCAAAACAACAAAAATAGCGTGATACATACAATAAGTGTGCACACATTTGAATGGAAATATTTATCACCAGATCTTGAAGAATACAAAAGGAAAGTTTGGCAGAGCTAGGAGATCGCACAAGCCACAGCCTCTCTGTAATTTTTTTGGTATTTTACATGGCCAAAGTATGGATGTACAAAAAGTGATTTTAACAAGTCAAAATGATTAAAAATGTCATGCATTAAAATTTTCACGGGTTACAATTATACACTGCATGCATAATGATTTAAAGCACACCTGATGTTTTCTTAATGACTTTCATTTTATTTCAGATAGTATTTTCTTCAATAACATCTTTTTTTTTTTTTTTAAGCCGTAGAAATTATTTTAAAGTGGCTTCTGTTTTAAGATATTTGTATAGGCGAATGGTGAATGAATGATTGAAAGAGACAGTCATTCTTTTTGGAAGGTAAGAATGAGTCTCTGCGAGTGGTTTTCCTACCGGCACCTCCATTCCATAGACAAATGAGATAGCATGCTATTTCTGAGTTTGAAAAATGGTCATTCTGGTTGAATTTTAAAAATAGCGGAGAAAAATCAATTATCTTAAAATCAGTATAGTTATGGACCTAGGAGAGACACAGTGGGCATTTGGAAAGCCAGGAAATTGTAGCCTTATGCCAGGTGGCCTAATAGAAAAATGCACAAAACTCTGTTTGAGATGCTAGTTTTTATGCACGAGTTGGGAAACTAACACCATAGCAGCTTGCGAACGTTTTCCCGCTAGTCAAAACCACACAGGTGAGGGGGGAAAAAAAATGCTAAAATGCCCTTTAGTTAGAGATAAAGTCATATCAGGCATTCACATTTTAGAGCTATTGCTTTCTAAAAAGTGGCTCGAAACATAGCTCTCCTATGGATCGCTTGGGGAAATTAAATCAAGAATGACAAATTTCAGAAATTCGATTCAACAGGTGTTGAATGCCGGACATTTCCCAGCGATACTGGCGTTCGCAACACGACGCGGAAATTGTATGGATGCTTCAGGGTCTTAAGAAGTCTAAGACTTCTGTATGTTTATATTTTATTTATAAATATATTTTTATTTTATTTATATTTATAAATGTATATTTTAAAATACATATTTATAGATATATATTTATTTTTAAATATACATTTATAAATATATATTTTAAATATATAAATATATTTATAAATATATAAATATATATTTATATTTGTATTATATATTTATATTTAATTTAAATATAAATATATATTTATATTTTAATATATATAAATATATATTTATATTTATATATTTATATATATTTATATATAAATATATATTTATATATTATATAAATATATATAATAAATAAATATTTATATATAATATATTTATAAATATATAAATATATTTATAAATATAAATATATATTAAAATATGTAAAATATATAATATATAAAATATATATTTTTAATATAATATATTGTACACATAAAAGATATATTTTATATATTTATATATAAAATATATATTTATATATAAAAATATATGATATATAAATATATATTTAATATATATTTATAATATATAAATATATATTTGTAAATATATTTTTAATATTTATAAATAAAATATAAAATATTTTATATATAAAATATTAAATATATATTTTATATGTAAAATATAATATATTATTTATAAATAAATAAAATATAAAATATTTCTATTTTATTTATAAATATATATTTATTTTTTTATAAATATAAATTGCTAAGGCCATAGGCTCTGTACACACCCTGGGTCTTTAACGCTAATACAACATTGGGAAGCCCACTAAGACTTTAGGAAATAGATGTTGTTAGTGTTCAAATAGTCACATTTCAATAATCAAAACAAGAAGAGAGACTTAACTAGGTCCTCAGGAAGGTCACTACAGAATGTCACAATAGAAATTATACTTGAAGAATAAAAATATACCACCCAGGAAAGCTGGGTGCAAATGGCACACGCCTGTAGCCCCAGCTACTTGGGAGGCTGAGTCAGGAGGATCATTTGAACCCATAAGTTGAAGGCTGTAGTCCGCTATAATTGTGGCTGTGAGTGGCCATGACATTCCAGCCTGGGCAACATGCCGGCACCCCCTTCTCTAAAAAAAGAAGAAAGAAAGAAAGAAAGAAAGAAAGAAAGAAAGAAAGAAAGAAAGAAAGAAAGAAAGAAAGGAAAGGAAGGAAGGAAGGAAGGAAGGAAGGAAGGAAGGAAGGAAGGAAGGAAGGAAGGAAGGAAGGAAGGAAGGAAGGAAGGAAGGAAGGAAGGAAGGAAGGAAGGAAGGAAGGAAGGGAAAGAAAGAAGAAAGAAAGAAAGAAAGAAAGAAAGAAAGAAAGAAAGAAAGAAAGAAAGAAAGAAAGAAAGAAAGAAAGAGGAAGGAAGGAAGAGAAAGAAAGAGAAAGAAAGAAAGAAAGAAAGAAAGAAAGAAAGAAAAAAAGAAAGAAAGGAAGGAAGGAAGGAAGGAAGGAAGGAAGGAAGGAAGGAAGGAAGGAAAAGAAAGAAAGAAAGAAAGAAAGAAGGAAGGAAGGAAGGAAGGAAGGAAGGAAGGAAGAGAAAGAAAGAAAGAAGGAAGAATGGAAGGAAGGAAGGAAGGAAGGAAGGAAGGAAGGAAGGAAGGAAGGAAGGAAAAGAAAGAAAGAAAGAAAAGAAAGAAGGAAGGAAGGAAGGGAAAGAAAGAAAGAAAGAAAGAAAGAAAGAAAGAAAGAAAGAAAGAAAGAAAGAAAGAGAAAGGAAGAAAAAGGAAGGAAGGAAGGAGAAAAAAGAATACACGACCACAGGGAATTATAACAAAGGGTTCTTAGGAGTAGTACCTGAAGGAGATCAGAAAAAAATTAGTTTTGAGAAGTATTTCCTTCACACACAAAAGTAGAAAAAGTAAGAAAAAAAGAGAAAACTTTATATATTTATAAATTACTTAAGAAAATTAAAAAATCTAAAAAAAGAAAAGAGAAGCATTAAAAACTTTTCTGGGAGAAAACAAAAGTCCTAACACGGGAAACAAGGGCACGTCAAAAAAAGAGTGAACGGCAGGCATGAAGGCTGAAGTTTTTTAGTTATTAAGGAAAATAAGTTGAACAGGTGACCTCTAGTGGGCTCTTAGCTTCACTCATAAAGTTGACTCTTTTCATTTTGGGGAAAAAAAAAAAAAAATGGAAGTTGTTTTTTTTTTTAATATAAATATAAATTGCTTAGGCTTTGGATAACACATTTAAACCACACTTAAGAATATATATGTTTATTTTGATTGTTTTCAAAATGTTGAAAAATCATTATTTCTAAACGACTCTGCAAATTTTCCTGATCGGTTCATCTAACCTGTTTTATTTAAAGTAAAGGCACACTCTAAAAGCTACTTTTCACGCGTGGGCTCTTGGGTTCACTCATAAAGTTGGCTCTTTTCATTTTGGAAAAAAAAAAATGATAGTTTTTTGTTTGTTTGTTTTACATATAACTATAAATTGCTAAGGCCACAGACTCTGGATAACACATTCAAACCACACTCAGGAACGCATATGTTTATTTTGATTGTTTTCAAAATGTTGAAAAATCGTTATTTCTAAACGACTCTGCAAATTCTCCTGATCGGTGGTTCACCTAACGTGTTTTAAAGTAGAGGCACACTCTAAAAGCTGCTTTTCACGCGTGGCGTGGTGTTTATGGGTCAACAAGGGCTTTTCGGCCTGCCTAGGACAGACAGGTGCAGTGGAGATCCGTGAGAGATGAGTGGTGGAATCCCACCAGCACAAGCATTTCTGGGAGGGATATTCCATTTCTTTCACCTCCCAGGTGGCTGGGCCGGGGTCCACCTCCCCACGGCTTGACCAAGACAGCACGCCCATGCCGGTTTCCCAAATGGGACTAATCCTCCGCAGTGGCCCGAGATCCTGTCCTGAGCAAGTGCCACGATCCAGCGCCAGTTGCCTCCGGGACTCCAGGATCTTGAAGGAAATTCATTTGAGAAGCACAGTGTTGAAAAAAAACAAGACGCTGATTTATTTAGAAGAAGACCCCCTTGCTCGGTTAAAGATGCGATTTCTCTAGAGGCACCAAAAAATTATCTATTATCTTAAAAGGATAGCCATTTTTTTTTTTCTTCTCCAAAGAGTGGAAAAAAAAAAAATTAAGATGAAGTTTCTATCGAATGAAAAGGGAGATGTCGTATTCAGAAACTCTATTTTCACGTAAACAGGAAAATTCTGTGTGAGTTCTAAAAAGCGTATGGAAATACCTGGAATGATCTTTTTATTCTTTCAGAGGTAGGAGAGTTGTCTTGAGTTTAGGGGATTTTTTTTTTTTTTTTTTTAGAAGCCGAGCTTTATAGGTCTTTCCCAAGTAAAAATAATGTCATTTTATAGGACCGATGAGTCGTCTTCATTAACTGTTGTAAAACCTTTACTACTTCCACCTCATTCCTACTCCGAGAAATAGGAACAGAGAATGGGGTGTGTCAGACTTCCATCTGCTTTGCATAGATGCTTTGAACCCTCATTCAGCCTGAGTCTGAATTAAACAAGGATTGAATTGAAAATATTTCGAAACTAGAGATCAGTAGAAAAGGCAAACATACGAATAAGCAATGCCAGATGATGAAATACAAATGCCCAATAAATGTAGGAGAAGAAGGTAAATCTAACTGGCATTAATAACTAAGAAAATGGATTTTCAAATATGAGATAGCGTAGAAATGACAACACATTTAAAGGGTAATATTGAATGCTAGCCGGGGTGTGGGGAGATTGATAGTCTCTAAGCGATGTTAGTTCTCCTCCACGATTATTTTTTCCCTTTTACCCTATTTTAGAAAGGAAAATACAAAGCCATGAATTTTTCATCCTTATTCGTAGCTACTTTGGTTTAGATTCTTAGTGCCTAGGTGATTTTTATTTTTATTATTATTTTTTAATTTTAGTTTATTTTTAATTTTATTTTTTAATTTTAACTTTTTAATTTTATTTTTACTTTAATTTTTTTTTCTCGGTCATAAAACAGCTTCTGACGTAGGTGATTTTTAAAAGAGGAGTTCTGAAGGGCTCTTTAAAAGGATTCGTTGATTACTTCCCAAAGTCACATAGATATTTGCAAATATTCTATAGAGAATCATTTTTTCCAGCAAGCCAGGATTTTGGGGAAAGAAAATAATAATAATAATAAAAAAAAGAGAATCATTTTTTAGGGCTCTCATATGAGGATAATATGCTAATAAAATGCATGCATGCATTTTTTTGGAATGCAAACCCTTTAGTGACCATTTGACAACTCGTCTCACTAAACGTATAGGAAAGTTCCGGGAAGGTTCCAGATGCATCTTGCACCCATCGGTGCTGCTCACTGCAGGCCTGAGAGAGCACACAGGTCTGGCCAAGTGCCCTCAAGATCAGCATTCCTGGGCTCCACCGGACCACCAGGGCAGGGAGCTCCAAGCGGCTGAGCTTCCAAAGGCATCCAGGGGAATGAATTTTCACCCAAGATGTTTAGGGAAAATAAGGAAACCTATTCTGAGCAGTGGAGACGTTCATGGTTCACACCCCTACTTCTCTGTCTTGGTTCATTTCCCATCTACCATTTGCAAAAAAAAAAAAAGGAACATTCTATATCTCAGGATGTTTCCTTTCATCATTTCCCAAAAACATCCTCTTCCTTGTACAAAAAGGGCACAGGAAAAATGCCTCCCTTTATTCCCAAAAGGAAGACAAGAGTTTCTAGCCCTAAAGTTGGAAGACCACAAGGTCATGGAAAATTCACAAAGACCCACAAAGGGAGATTATGAAAATGGTATTATATATATATATGCATATATATATATATATATATATATATATACACTGTGTTTCCCCCCAAAATAAGACCCACCCATACAATAAGCCCTAGCAGGATGTCTAAGCATGTGCGCAATAGAAGCCCTACCCCGAAAATCAGCCCTGGTGATGGGCGTGGCTATGAAAATCAGCCCTGGTGATGGGTGTGGCTATGAAAATCAGCCCTGGTGATGGGTGTGGCTATGAAAATCAGTCCTGGTGAGGGGCGTGGCTATGAAAATCAGCCCTGGTGATGGGCATGGCTATGAAAATCAGCCCTGGTGATGGGCGTGGCTATGAAAATCAGCCCTGGTGAGGGGTGTGGCTATGAAAATCAGCCCTAGTGATGGGCGTGGCTATGAAAATCAGCCCTGGTGATGGGTGTGGCTATGAAAATCAGCCCCAGTGATGGGCGTGGCTATGAAAATCAGCCCTGGTGGTGGGCGTGGCTATGAAAATCAGCCCTAGTGATGGGCGTGGCTATGAAAATCAGCCCTGGTGGTGGGCGTGGCTATGAAAATCAGCCCTAGTGATGGGCGTGGCTGCCCAGCGCATCTGCACAACCCATGCGTGTCGTCGAGGAGCGGGAAAGAACACGAGCAGCCCTTCTCATCCGCCCCGTGAGAGCTCTAGTGCTCCACAGGAGAGATCAGGGCCGGTGGCTCTAAAGGAAACAGAGTGGCAAGACATTCAGGATGGGATTCGGGGTCTGGAGAGTGAGGATGATGTTCCAGAAGAAGACGACTTCACTCTATTTGAATCAATGTAGATGGTTGTACCGCACTTAAAAAAAAAATAACACATCCCCTGAAAATCAGCCCTAGGGTGTCTTCTGGAGGAAAAATAAATAGAAGGCCCTGTCTCATTTTCAGGGAAACACGGTGGTGCCTACTATGTGACTTGGACTTCCAGACTGTGTCTCAGATCTTTGCTGCAGCCCTATACGGTTCTCAATATTCCAGTTTTTACAGGAGAGTAAACTGAGGTTCAGAAAAGGAAGGTGACTTGCGAACAGTACACATGGCGACAGAACACAACTAAGGAGTGATTCGGGTGATGCCAAAATCTTTCCAATCCCGCTGGACCTGTCTTTGCTCCACCTCCCAACACAGTCTAGAAGGGAAAGGAAGGTCAGAGGTCACGCCTTAAAGTCATCAGGAACCTCAGTATCTCAATGATTATTCTTGTTAGCTACCGAACCAGTAATTCTGAGCCCTGACTTCACAAATTCTATCCCACCAATGGACTAAAGAGAGAGAGAGAGAAAAAAAAAAAAAAAAAAAAAAGCAAAAACAAAATAAAGCTAGACCTTGTGACTTGTGAATTTTATTTATCTGTCTACCTGGAAACCAAGCACATCCACTCCAATACACAAAGATATTAAATATACCAGATATAATTCCCAAGCAAAGTCTCTGCGTCTAAGGTAGATGTAGACAGTTCTTATAGGTCGTTTGTGTGGCTTGTCCATTAATATACTTTACAGGGCGCGGCAACAAGAGGAAAAAGAATAGCTAATGCTTTGAGACATTGAGAAACAAACAGAAGATTTTCAATCTCTGAGGCATTTGTTTGACTCTTAAAACAGTAGAACATTCTAGGCTGCTTGCCAAATAGATGTTTGGTTGACTGTAAATAAGTTTGTTAGCATGCATATGTATAAGTGCATATGATAGAATTGAGGGTTAATAAAACATTGTATGCCTAAGCAGACTGATATTTTAACAGGAAACAACCAAAAAATTTTTTCAGTTTGCTTATATTTCTTGGGCATTTTTGCATTTCAATCCTTTTCCTAATTCTGAGTTCCAAAGGACTTCACGACACCTACCACTTCTTTTTCTATCACGAGCCACAGAAAATGTGTGGAATTTAACGTGCATGCCTTCAGAAATCTCATTTATTACGAGGAAGACCTTTAACTTCCTAATCCCACCTTCCCTGGAATGTCTATGCAATGAACGGGCATTTGGGCAATAAAAAAAAGCAACAATCATACAGTCAAAACAAAGTTACCTGTTAAAGTACCCATGCCATGACTGTGTACTCAGGAAGCCTTCTTTCGCTAAAACAGAATATTTTAACGATAGGTCATGCTGTGGTTTGTTTGAATGTCTCCTCCAAAACTCATGTTAAAACTTAACCCCCAACCGAGGCAGTTCTGGGAGGTGGGGCTTTTAGGAGGTAACCGGGTCCGGAGAGCTCAGCTCTCATGAATGGATTAGTGGATTAATGAGTTAGTGGAGGAATGGGTTATCATGGGAGAGGAGCCGGTGGTTTTATAAGAAGAGCAAGATAGACCTGAGCTAGCATGTTGGCGTGCTCTGTCTGTTCACCACGCAATGCCGTGCACTGCCTTGGAACACGCCAGAGAGTTCTACCACGAGGAAGGCTCTCACCAGAAATGACATGTCAGGCCGGGCGCGGTGGCTCACGCCTGTCATCCCAGCACTCTGGGAGGCGGAGGCGGGTGGATCGCTCAAGGTCAGGATGTTCGAGACCAGCCTGAGCAACAGTGGGACGCTGCCTCTACTAAAAATAGAAAGAAATTAATTGGCCAACTAAAAATATATGTAGAAAAAATGAGCCAGGCATGGTGGCGCATGCCTGTAGTCCCAGCTACTCGGGAGGCTGAGGCAGGAGGATCGCTTGAGCCCAGGAGTTGGAGGTTGCTGTGAGCGAGGCTGATGCCACGGCACTCACTCTAGCCTGGGCAACAGAGTGAGACTCTGTCTCAAATAAAAAAAAAGAAGAAAGGAAAGAAAAAAAAAAAAAAGAAACGACATGTCAACCTAAGACTTCCCTATCTCCATGACTTGTAAGTAATCAATTCCTTTTCTTTGTAAATTACTCACTTTCAGGCATTCTGTTGTAGGCAACAGCAAATGGACTAGGTATATATATATATATATATGTATATATATATATAATTACATAATATATATGTATATAATATATATATGTATATATATAATTACTATATATATTATATATATTACTATATATACTATGTATATATTATACTATAATATATATTATATGTATATATACATATATACTATGTATATATACTATAATATGTATTACTATATATAATATATATTATTACTAGGTAGGGTGTCATCTTATCCTTATGCTTGTTATTTAATATCGTTCCACTACAATTCCACTATACAAGTATAGTATATATATATATATACACACTATACTATATAGTATATATATAGTAATATATATATACTATATAGTATAGTATATATTACTATATATACTATATATAGTAATATATATACTATATATATTATATTATATAATATATATATTATATATATATTATTATATAATTATAATAATATTATATATATTATATAATTATATATATATTATATAATATATAATATATATATTATATATATATACTACACTATATAGTATAGTATATATTACTATATAGTATAGTATATATTACTATATATATACTATAATATATATTGCTATATATTACCATATATATTATATATAATGTATATATATTATTACTAGGTAGGGTGTCATCTTATCCTTATGTTTGTTATTTAATATCGTTCCACTACAATTCCACTATGCAAGTATAGTATATATATATATATTCTATATAGTATATATATGCTATGCTATATAGTATATATAGTAATATATATTATACTATATAGTATATATACTATTATATATATTACTATATATTATATTCTATATAATTTATATAGAATATAATATATATATTATTACTACGTAGGGTGTCATCTTATCCTTATGCTTGTTATTTAATATCGTTCCACTACAATTCCACTATGCAAGTATAGTATATATATATATACTATATAGTATATATATGCTATACTATATAGTATATATAGTAATATATATTATACTATATAGTATATATACTATTATATATATTACTATATATTATATTCTATATAATATATATAGAATATAATATATATTATTACTAGGTAGGGTGTCATCTTATCCTTATGTTTGTTATTTAATATAGTTCCACTACAATTCCACTATACAAGTATAGTATACATATATATATATACACTATACTATATAGTATATATATAGTAATATATAGTATATATTATAATATATACTATAATACTATATAGTATATAATATAATACTATATACTATATAGTATACTCTATAATACTATATACTATAATACTATATACTATATACTATATATAATATATACTATAATACTATATAGTATATATTACTATATATGTACTATAATATATATTACTATATATTATATATAATGTATATATATTATTACTAGGCAGGGTGTCATCTTATCCTTATGTTTGTTATTTAATATCGTTCCACTACAATTCCACTATACAAGTATAGTATACATATATATACACTATACTATATAGTATATATATAGTAATATATACTATACTACTATATATATACTATAATATATATTACTATATATTATATATAATGTATATATATTATTACTAGGCAGGGTGTCATCTTATCCTTATGCTTGTCATTTACTATCGTTCCACCACAACTCAGGGGACAACGCTATCTTAGGATAGTAACGGGAAGAAGTTGGCAGAAGTTACCCATTCATGGAACTGGACAGCACCGACTCAGGTTGGGAATTGAAGACCTAGACCCATCTGGGAGGGTTCCTTTCCGAGCCTGTGGGAATTTGCTTCCCTGATGGCGTGTGTCCTGGCCTCCCGTTTGTCCCTGTCAAGTCCGACTGTTGTCTCCCTCTCTCACGGTTCATCGCCGAAGCTACCCCACCCTGACCGAGGGATGTGGGGATCTACCCACGGGCCCGTGGCATTGGTAATGAAGACGGAAGCAAGATAGAATGGAGAGGATTTCACATAATAGACTGAAACTTTTTTACCTCCGAAACCAGGGCGAGTCTGGTCGCTCGGCGATTTGCACAGAAAACACAACGGGGGAAGGAAAAAGAGTTAGGTCTTCCAAGAAGGTGGGCGTTTCCAGGTTCACATTTGCGGGCGTGTGAGTTGGTTTTGCTGTTGTTTTGCTGGTTCGAAAAGAGAACAGGTGAAACGGGAAGCCGGCACTGTACAGTGCGTCCCAGAACTGAGTGTTGCCGAAGAGAAGGAACACACGAAAAGAGTTTCTAGGAAGACAAAAAAAAGGAACCCTGGATGACTTCTCAGTTCTCCTCAGCTGCCAGAGGCGATTTTTTCCAGACTGTGTTCAGAATAAGTGTAACCATTTCTTGTCTGTCTTTCTTTCTTTCTCTCTCTCTCTTTCTTTCTTTCTTTCTTTCTCTCTCTCTTTCCCTTTCTTTCTCATTTTCCTTCTCTCTCTTTCTTTCTCTTTCTTTCTTCTCTCTCTCCCTTTCTTTCTCACTTTCCTTCTCTCTCTCTCTTTCTTTCCCTTTCTTTCTCTCTCTTTCCTTCTCTTTCTTTCTTCTTTTTCTTTCTCTCTTTCTTTTTTTCTTTCTTTTTTCTTTCTTTCTTTCTTTCTTTCTTTCTTTCTTTCTTTCTTTCTTTCTTTCTTTCTTTCTTTCTTTCTTTCTTTCTTTCTTTCCTCTCTTTCCGTTTCTTGCTTTCTTTCTCTCTTGCCTTCTCTGTTTTTCTCTCTCTTTCCCTTTCTTTCTTTTTGCTTTCTCTCTCTCTTTCTTTCTTTCTTCTTTTTCTTTCTCTCTTTCCTTCTCTTTCTTTCTTTCTCTATCTCTTTCTTTCCCTTTCTTTCTCTATCTTTCCTTCTCTTTCTTTCTTTCTTCTTTTTCTTTCTCTTTCTTTCTTTCTTCTCTCTCTTTCCCTTTCTTGCTTTCCTTCTCTCTCTTTCTTTCTCTCTTGCATTCTCTCTGTTTTTCTCTCTCTCTTTCCCTTTCTTTCTTTTTGCTTTCTTTCTTTCCTTTTTCTTTCTCTCTTTCTCTTTCTTTCTTTCTTCTCTTTCCCTTTCTCACTTTCCTTCTCTTTCTTCCTTTCTTTCTTTCTCTCTCTTTCTTCCTCTCTCTCTTTCCTTCTCTCTCTCTTTCTTTCTTTCTTTCTCTCTCTTTCTCTTTTTCTCTTTCCTTCCCTCTCTCTCTTTCTTTCTTCTTCTTTTTTTTTTTTTGGTGGGGCTGGGACAAGAAAGGGAAACAAAAAAGCGAAGAAAGTTACTAGAAGAAATATTGCCCTTAGCCTTCCTGGGTACTTCATCTGTGGACAAAACCTCAAACAGAAGTTCACCATCAACCTTTTATCTAAGTACTCTGTTTTCACTAACGCTCCTGAGACGCGCAGTTCCTCGCCACTTAGCATTTAAAGCCCGAATGAGGGCGGCACACTCTGCCTGTCCGTAGTATTTCATGACACCTGACGACTTAGCAGATGACCTTCTTTCCCTTAGACTCGCTGAAGGTTTTCACGTCGAGCCCGGTTCATTCGAAAGGGGAGGCGCTCGGTGGTAACACTTCCATCTCAACGTTGAGCAGAAGGTGCAAACCGCACCCAACAATCGCAGCCAGAACACCTTGATATAACTCAAGCCCCCTGGTGTCAGGCCATCCGAGATAGAAGCTTTTCAGAAGTCAAGCGCACGGTATGGCCAACTAATTAAGGACTGTGACATTCTTAAGACGTGCCAAGGGCGGCTGGAAGGGAAGTGTCTTTAAACTTTTCTTGTCCTTCCCCGGTTTACAGTAGGAAAGGCTCTTATAAAACCGCCAAGTGGCTCATATCATCCTCTGAGCTTGCTAAAGGTCAGCGACAGTAAATCACTTAGTGACAGCCTCCTACAGAGTTAGGACAGGAAACAATAAAGGATGCCTATCCAAGCTGTGAGGATAACTTAGCTGGATAGAATGCAATCGCTGAGGTTAAAATTAGCCAAGTCACCTTACTCTCATGGAAAAAAAACAACAACAACAAAAAAAACAAACAACAAAACTCTGGGAACCTGGCAACCGCGTAAATAGATAGGAACTTCCTTCCCATGAATAAGCTTCTCGTACTTCGGAGACGAAATGTGATTAATATGTCAAAGACACACACCCATTAACCCACCAGAGCTACTTTCTAAACTTAGTTGCAGCACCCGCCTGATTATTGCCAAGACCTGGAACTCCATAAATTTAAATGTGTATTATTTTAATATAAACGTATAACTTAATCATATTAAAATGTAACCCTTTGCACTCGCTTTTTTCTCATTAACCACATTCAACATCCTAGTGCAAAGGGTTAAAATATGTTGTGGGTTTTTTTTTTTTGAGACACAGTCTCGTTCTAGTTCCCGGGCTAGAGTGCCGTGGCGTCAGCCTCACTCACAGCAACCTCAAACTCCTGGGCTCAAGCGATCCTCCTGCCTCAGCCTCCTCCCCAGTAGCTGGGACTACAGGCATGCGCCACCATGCCTGGCTATTATTTTTTCTATATATTTTTTAGTTGGCCAATGAATTTCTTTCTATTTTTAGTGGAGACGGGGGTCTCGCTCTTGCTCAGAGCTGGTTTCAAACTCCTGACCTTGAGCGATCCTCCCTCCTCGGCCTCCCAGAGTGCTGGGATGACAGGCGTGAGCCACCCCGCCCGGGCTGAAATTGAAAATATTTTATAAATCATGTAGGGCAAACTCACATTTTCAGATGAGGAGATACATCCAGAAATGTGACCTGCCCAAGCTCTGTTAGCTATACTGACATTGGCAATTTATTATACTACTGACCTTCTGTGCATGGTCAATATTTTTTATATTTCCCTATAAATTCTTTGAGAATGTCTAAACATCTTTGAGTAAGATTATGTTCAACTTTATTGCTCAGCATACAGCAGTAGCATATACATTAAAGTGGTTGTTAAATAAAAATAAAAATGTATAATTCAGAAGTTAAAAGTGGTGTAGCAGCTAACCATGGGAGACATTCTTTAATTAACAAGGCGTAAATATTCACAATCAAAAAACATTTTAAGAGGCCGGGCGCGGTGGCTCACGCCTGTAATCCTAGCTCTCTGGGAGGCCGAGGCGGGCGGATTGCTCGAGGTCAGGAGTTCAAAACCAGCCTGAGCAAGAGCGAGACACCGTCTCTACTATAAATACAAAGAAATTAATTGGCCAACTAATATATATAGAAAAAATCAGCCGGGCATGGTGGCGCATGCCTGTAGTCCCAGCTACTCGGGAGGCTGAGGCAGGAGGATGGCTTGAGCCCAGGAGTTTGAGGTTGCTGTGAGCTAGGCTGACGCCACGGCACTCACTCTAGCCTGGACAACAAAGCGAGACTCTGTCTCAAAAAAAAAAAAAAAACAACATTTTAGATCCTAGCACTCGGGAGGCCAAGGCAGGAAGATTGCTTGAGGTCAGGAGTTCAAAACCAGCCTGAGCAAGAGCAAGACCCCGTCTCTACTATAAAATAGAAAGAAATTAATTGGCCAAGTAATATATATAGAAAAAATTAGCCGGGCATTGTGGCGCATGCCTGTAGTCCCAGCTACTTGGGAGGCTGAGGCAGGAGGATCGCTTGAGCCCAGGAGTTGGAGGTTGCTGTGAGCGAGGCTGAAGCCACGGCACTCACTCTAGCCTGGGCAACAAAGCGAGACTCTGTCTCAAAAAAAAAAATAAATAACTGAAATGTTTGTGCCTCCATAATATTCTGAAATTTAAAAGAAATTTTTTTTTTAAATTTTAAAACATTTCCTGTACTAACCATTTTGTGGTTTAAAACTTGAATTACAACTAGATGATTCTTCCTATTTTCCACTAGGTGGCAATATATCTTTTCCTTTATAGTCTAAATGGTTTTTTCCAGGGTATGATGAAAATACTCTTCAGGTGTTTTTTCTTGAGTAGAACCAGTCAAAAATTAAGATGAAGGAAACCTCAAAAAAAAATGACACAGGAAATCAGGGGTGTATGAAGAGAGGAGACAGGGTTGTCTTATAAAATCTGGCATCAAAACTAAAATGATAAATTATCCTTCACACGTGCTTACAATTAAAATTTACATTAGCTCTTACATGTTCGCATTAAAAATCTGGTAGTGATTTGTTGTTTGAATTGAAATCAGGATTGTTATTAATTATTGGTGCAAAATCACTGAAGTTGGTTTTTTGTTTGTTTGTTTTATGGAATTTTTTTTTTTTTTTTTTTTTTTTTTGAGACAGAGTCTCACTCTGTCGCCCAGGCTAGAGTGAGTGCCGTGGCGTCAGCCTCGCTCACAGCAACCTTAAACTCCTGGACTCAAGTGATCCTCCTGCCTCAGCCTCCTCCCGAGTAACTGGGACTACAGGCATGCGCCACCACGCCTGGCTCATTTTTTCTATGTATATTTTTAGTTGGTCACTTAATTTTCTTTCTATGTTTAGTAGAGACAGGGTCTCGCTCTTGCTCAGGCTGGTTTCGAACTCCTAACCTCGAGCAATCCTCCCGCCTCGGCCTCCTCCCAGAGTGCTGGGATAACAGGATTGAGCCACCGCGCCCGGCCCTCTAATCCACTCATTCTTGACGCTTGCTGCACACAAAAGTTTTAAAGCCCACCAATAAGCTGTTCCCATACCCAGATATTCTGATGAATTAATCTGGAGTGGGACCCATCATAAGTATAATTTTTAAAATCTTTTCCAATTGTTTCTAATGAGACCACAATGAAAAACCATTGATCTAGGCTGGGCACAGTGGCTCACGCCTGTAATCCTAGCACTCCGGGAGGCCGAGGTGGGAGGATTGCTCAAGGTCTGGAGTTCAAGATGAGCCTGAGCAAGAGTGAGACCCCCCCTCTCTACTAAAAATAGAAAGAAATCAGCTGGACAACTAAAAATATATAGAAAAAATTAGCCAGGCATGGTGGTGCATGCTTGTAGTCCCAGCTACCTGGGAGGCCTAGGTGGGAGGATCGCTCAAGGTCAAGAGTTCAAGATGAGCCTGAGCAAGAGTGAGACCCCCTCTCTCTACTAAACTTAGGAAGAAATTAGCTGGACAGCTAAAAAATATTTAGAAAAAATTAGCTGGGCATGGTGGTGCATGCCTGTAGTCCCAGCTACCTGGGAGGCTGAGGCGGGAGGATCACTTGAGCCCAAAGTTTGAGGTTGCCGTGAGTGAGGCTGACGCCACGGCACTCACTCTAGCCTGGGCAACAGAGTGAGACTCTGTCTCAAAAATAAATAAATAAATAAAATAAAAAATCATTGATCTAGACAAACATTTCCCAAAGGTGGTTGGTTAGAGAATCGCCCAGAAAAGTTTATTAAAATGCAAAATCTCGACATCCTGACCAACGGCCACCGGCATTCTAAATCTCCAGAAATACAACCAAGCCCATGCACCAAGCTCCTTAGTATGAATTATTACGAAGCCTAAAGTCTGAGAAGCTCTGATCTCATCTAACCCTCTCCTTTTATAGGCAAAGAGACTGAAGTCTAGAGAAGTTAGCTCATCCGAGGTTACATAGACGGGGAATGGCAGAGACCGAACGAGATCAAGACGTTAGATTTCACTGCTGGTGGGACTGCAACCTAGTTCAACCTCTGTGGAAAGCAATGTGGAGATACCTTAAAGCGATACAAGTGGATCTACCATTTGATCCAGCAATCCCACTGCTGGGCATCTACCCAAAAGATCCAATGACACTCTACAAAAGAGACACCTGCACTCGAATGTTTATAGCAGCACAATTCATAATTTGCAAGGCTGTGGAAGCAGCCCGAGTGCCCATCAATCCAAGAATGGATTAATAAAATGTGGTCTATGTGTACACCATGGAGTACTATTCAGCTCTAAGAAACAATGGTGATATAGCACATCTTATATTTTCCTGGTTAGAGCTGGAACCCATACTACTAAGTGAAGTTTCCCAAGAATGGAAAAACAAACTCCGCATATACCAGCAAACTGGTATTAACTGAGCAGCACCTAAGTGGTCACACAGGTACTACAGTAATAGAATATTGGGCAGGTGGGAGGGGGGCGGGTATAGACATACACAATGAGTGAGATGTGCACCATCTGGGGGATGGTCATGCTGGAGACTCAGACTTCTGGGGGGAGGGGGGCAATGGACATTTATTGAAACCTTAAAATCTGTACCCCCATAATATGCTGAAATAAAAAAAAAAAAAGACGTTAGATTTGACATCCGGATCTAAACTTTTTTTTAGCATGGTTCTCTGTGTGCTTATAGAGAACTGCATGGACTCTAGAATGATCTTGTAGCTGCTGCCTCAGTATAAGACATCGGCTACCCGTTCGTTCAGGCAGGTCCTGACTTATCTAGAAGGCTAGCGAGGCAGGCTCAGCACAGCTATGTTTCCATAAAAGGAACATTCCAGAAGCCCGGGTTGTGCTCAGCGGTAATACGCAGCAGCAGAAACCATGGGTGTTTGCAAATACCGCATCCTGCCTATTGCTGCTGGGGTTTTCTGACCTCCCGAGCCTCAAGCCTGAGTCCTGGGAAGAAGGAAACTGCAGTTAAAGAGTTGAATTAAGCCTGGCGCGGCGGCTCACGCCTGTCATCCCAGCACTCTGGGAGGCCGAGGCCGGAGGATCGCTCGAGGTCAGGAGTTCGAGACCAGCCTGAGCAAGAGCAAGACCCTGTCTCTACTAAAAATAGGAAGAAATTAATTGGACAACTAAAAATATATAGAGAAAAAATGAGCCGGGCATGGTGGGGCATGCCTGTAGTCCCAGCTACACAGGAGGCTGAGGCAGGAGGATCGCTCAAGCCTAGGAGTTGGAGGTTGCTGTGAGTGAGGCTGACGCCACAGCACTCACTCTAGCCTGGGTGACAGAGTGAGACTCTATCTCAAAAAAAAAAAAAAAAATTAAAAAAAAAAAAAGAGCTAATATAGGCCAGGTGCTATGGCTCATGACTGTAGTCCTAGCACCTCTGGGAGGCCGGGGTGGGAGGATCGCTCAAGGCCAGGAGTTCAAAACCAGCCTGAGCAAGAGCAAGACCTTGTCTCTACTATAAATAGAAAGAAATTAATTGGCCAACTAAAAATATATAGAAAAAAATTAGCCGGGCGTGGTGGCACATGCCAGCTACTCGGGAGGCTGAGGCAGGAGGATCGCTTGAGCCCAGGAGTCTGAGGTTGCTGTGAGTGAGGCTGATGCCACAATACTCACTCTAGCCCGGGAGACAGAGTGAGACTCTGTCTCAAAAAAAAAAAAAAACAAAAAAAAAAGAGCTAATATAAAAAGCACTCAGAAACCGTGTATATTAAAACTTTAAATTTCTTCTCCTAAAGTACATTCAAAGGAAAGCCCTCATTCCAGAGAGAAATTTGTGAGACTATATATATGTGTGTGTGTGTGTGTGTATATACATATATACACACATCTATATCTGAAATATATATATATATATTTCTGAAATCCCAAGTTTCTATTTCTGAGTTGTTATAAATAAATGTATTTTGAATATTTAAAGGATTTAAGAAATTCAAATGTGAGATGCTGGCAGTCATGTAACGTGATGGGACTTGTTTTACCATGCTATTATCTTTACTATGCATGGAATTAAATTTTTGAGAGCTAGGTTTTCTAAATATCTGCCCGGCTTTAAGTTTAGGCATGTTTGGAGGCTTCATAACAACTTTTAGATGCAGCCTCAAAATCAAATACCTCTGGCTTGGAAGCGGTTTCAGGCATTATCTCCCTGGGTGTAGAAATTATCTCTTGCATACCAATGTTTCATCTTTACTTCAGGGGTTCCAAAATTAGAAATTAAGCCCCAGAGAAAAAGCAAACGGAGAAGAAAATGCCTTCCTGTGAATTCAAATGTTTTTTTTTTTTTCTTGCTATTTATTTGCAACAGGTGGCAATTTTGGATACCGCCTTTTTGCTGCTGGGGAGAGAACTCAGGGAGATCTAAGAAAGCCTAAAGGTAGGAGGCAACTGAAGGTGGAAAGTTCTGAGTTGCAGTTCAGAGAGCAGATTGCACGTCCCTGAAGGTAAGTTCCATGATATTCGGCGTTTATCTGTCCCTTGCCCTGCTAAAGCAAAGAGTGTTTAACTGGCTTTGTCTCCGGAAGCATTTTAATGGAAAAGATCATTTACCCCACCCTGAAAAAGCAGACTTGGATCTTTCTAGGAGGGACCCTACAGTGACATTTCCTTTATTTTTTTTCCTCCACCCTCATCTGGCTCGGAGATTCTGGGCCCCTGAGCCTCAGGGAGAAAGGAACAGCAGGACGGATACCAAGATGTTTCTAATGCCATGATTTGCATCCATTTGGGGGCTGGGTGTCGCTGTTTGGCTGTGTTTGTCTTTCAAAGACCCAGTGAAATCTCGCCAGAGGGGAAAACAGATCTTCATTTTATTTGTTTGGGAGAAAAGAAGTCATCAAATGCTTTCTTAAAAAAAAAAAAAAAAAAGTTGCACGCTTCCAAAAAAAAAAAAAAAAAAAAGTAACAAAATGCAGAAAAAGCTACTTTGGAGAGATGAATTTCCCCACATTTGCACCCCGGAAGAAAGTGTATACAGGTATCTCAGTCAAGGGTGAGACTTATTTCTGGATTTCTCCTCTGAACCTAACCGTCATGCTTTTCTCTATAGAAAATGCAAAAACGAAAAAAAAAAAAAAATGGGATTTTTGGGATGGGAGGGGTTTGGAATTGGCGGCTGAACATTTCTGGGAAGAGAAATGAAAGGACAAAGATGATCATTTTATCTCCTGACTTTTTCTCCCCAATCTCCTCTTTTCTTTTTTTCTTTTTTTGGGGGTGGGGGTTACAAAGGATCTTAATATATATTGCCCCCAAGAATTTATTCCCTAAAGAAGTGGGGAAAGAGAAGAAGATATTATCTGCATATTTCAAATCATCATTTTTATTTTTATTTTTTTTTTTAGGATGAATAGAGTTACTTAGGATAAAAAAATAATGCATGGTAGCTCAAGGTCCACTTAAAAACACACTAAAAAACTTGAGCTGGAGGCCGAGGTCCCTGTTGGTGGGATTAACTGAAGGATAATGACTATTGATCACAGATCAATCATGATCTGCATAGGGAATGTCCCCATTAACTTGAGCATACAGCATGTCTTTCTAAGCAGTGTGCTTAGAAGTGTGTTTGTTATGTAGTAACCAGGAAGAGGAATGGCCTACCGTCTGCATTTTGACTATCTTGTGTACAGCAAGGCAAATTATATTAAGAACACGTCTTATAGCCCTTTTCATTCTTTGCATGATGCTGGCTTATAATATTTAAGTACTGGGAGTAGTACGCTGTACTCACAATTTAGAACTATTACAGCCAAGCCACTTAAAACTATGTCTACATAGGCCGGGCGTGGTGGCTCACGCCTGTAATCCTAGCACTTTGGGAGGCCGAGGCGGGCGGATTGCTCAAGGTCAGGAGTTCGAAACCAGCCTGAGCGAGACCCCGTCTCTACCAAAAATAGAAATAAATTAATTGACCAACTAAAAATATATATACAAAAAATTAGCCGGGCATGGTGGTGCATGCCTGAAGTCCCAGCTACTTGGGAGGCTGAGGCAGGAGGATCGCTGAGCCCTGGAGATTGAGGTTGCTGTGAGCCAGGCTGACGCCACGGCACTCACTCTAGCCTGGGCAACAAAGTGAGACTCTGTCTCAAAAAAAAAAAAAAAAAAAAACTATGTCTACATAGACAGACCTGTAGGCTTACTTGATTTTATATGTCTCAAATATTTTTTCAGTGACGCTCCTGCAAGCTTGAGACACCAGGACAAGTCCTGAATAGTTGCACACATGTCCACAGAATCAAACCAGCCATTGTTTCTATCTCTGGTTGGAAAAGGGGGTAAGGTCATTCAAAGAAGTCAAGGCCACGAACGATTTTGTACAGAGGTGCTAGGGCATCTTGTACCCGAGGAAGATAAGTTGAGGCTAAAAGCACATCTCTTTGGCCAACAGGGTAGTCAATCATATAGATTAATAATAATATGAAAAGCTACTACAGGTAGGACTTTATTTGCTTTTTCAAGACACCATGTAATGTGATAAGCCCACAGGTGGCATTATTCACCTGTTCAAGTAAAAGGAACTTAGATACATAGATGGAAAGGCCACAAAATTTGGAGCAGGTCTCTTAAGAGCTACTATTCTTTTCATTACACTGTATTCCATTCTTATCTTTCTGTTTGCGTATGACGGCCATACTGACAATACAATGCTAACACATGATGAAGTGACATTCTCAGCAGCCCTTTAGTGGGTTGTGAGAATTGAACCAAGTCAACTCATGAAAAGGACTTAGAATAATGCCTGCCAATGATGTGGCTATGTGTGTGTGTGTGTGCATTTAAAAACATACACGTATGTTTGTGTATGCAAATTTCATGCCTGTCTATAATACACACACACATAGATTTGTATATGTGTGCAAATGCAAATCATATATGCAAAAATGTATACATATGCAAAAAAATGTATGCAAACACGCATAGATATACATCCTATCACACACACACACACACAACTTGAGAAAGGGTAAGCAAATAATTAGCATAACCAGGTTAGCTACTCAAGTAGGATACTTGTACTAGACTTTTAACCCTAAACAGGAAAAAAATAAACATAATTTTAAAGGACTTTTATTTTTTCCCCCTCAGCTTTTATCCACCAATCCTGGAGAACACTCGTTTCTACCAAGTTCTGAGTCCCAGATCTAAAAAAAAAAAAAAAAAAAAAAAAAAAACCAGGAAAAGCAAAGGGTCTCTTAGGAAATGCAAACTGTAACACACAGAGGCATTCAGGCCCACCAGTCTAAAGGACTTGCGTGTTTCTGCACCAGAATTATGGGCTTCCCAGCGACTAAAATATATTAGGAGGAGGAATTGTATCTGGAGGAGGAAATGGAGGTGGTCTAGCTTCTCACCCCACCCTGCTTTAGCTTTTTGGCAGGCTAAATTTTCTGCACCCTTTGGAGGTCTCTGGTCACCTTTCATGGCGAGGCAATGAAATTTGCAAGCTCTGAGGAGCTATCCCCGGCTTGGGGCGTGGGTGGCGGGGCTGGGGGGCCGGGGGTGGGGGTAGGGGTTAGCTCTTGTCCATTTCTTCCAACCCCACAGTGCCGGGTGCATGCACCCTGCAGGGTCTCTCTCCCGCTGGGCTGGCGCGGTGGTGCCCGCTGTGGCACTCCCTGGCCAGGATAGCAGGGTGTCCCCGAGGCCGATGCTCAAAAGAACGCGGAGGTGGGAAGAAGCCCAGGGAAGCGGGGGAAAAAAAAAGTGAGATGCCTTAGAAAACCTAAAACCTCCCAGCGGACTGGAACTGTCGCCGCGTGCTTGCGTGCGTCCCGCGGTGCGCGCCGCCTCTTGCACCCGGGCGCACAAGGCACCTACCCAGGGCGGGCAGAGGGGTGTCCCCGGGCCTGGCTGGGGGTGCAGGGAGACGCCCCAAGTGCGGACCCCCGCAGGCGAGGCCTGCTCTGGGGCTTCGGAATGAGGGCGGGGGACTATGGGGTGACCGTGCTGGGGGCGACTGGTTTCCCAATGCAGGGCCACGCTCCCTCCCGGGCAGTGCGCCTTAGGTTGGGAAGCCGCAGAGAAGGGAACTTAATAGAAAATAGCAGCCCTGGGCGCCTGGCAATGAGGGCCAGAGCGAGAAAACCCTGTCGCCTGTCGCGGCTCCTCCCTGCTGGCCGCTGGCACGGGTGACCGCGGCTCCAACGCGCGCGCGCGGGCTGTGGGCGTCCACACCCGCGGTTGGATCTCCCATGTCCCCAGATCTTTAGGGCCTGCGGTTCAGGCACTGGAGGAGGCTCAGGCCACATGCCCGGAGTTCGTTGGACCAGCCTGGCTGGATGCCCACGTGACCCTGTGACTTTGAATCCTCCTCGGCAGCAGCCTCGGGCCAGAGTGTAGACGGTCACCGCCGCTGCGCCCCAGCCCCGGGCGGGCCGCGAACCTCAGCAACCTTGGAAGACCGGCGGGGGGTGTATGGAACCCTTAGAAACTTCTCTGGGAGAGGGCTCAGGCTCAGGAAAGCATTAGGAAACAGCTGGGAGAAAAAACCGCAGGATTGCAATAAAACATTCCCGGGGTTTGCCTGGGCTGGCGGTGAAAACGAGTTTGGGGCACCCTTGCCAGTACGACTTCCCGCCAAAAAATACCCCCAAAAAACAGCCTTGTGGTTAGATTGATGAGCGAACATAGCGACCCAGCCCCAAAGTGTGGGCACCACCTACCCTGGGTCCCCTGGTCGGTGGCTTGGCTGGGCTGGGTTGCATAATTGTGTTAATGACCTGAGGTAGCTGGCTTTGGAAAAAACACGATTTCAGACTCTAAGGAAGTCCTTTTCAAAAAAAAAAAAAAACAGTATTTGCTCACCTTTTTCTAGACCTCAGTTCATCCCCGTCTGAACCCTCAACGTGTACTGAATCTATCTGGCTTGGTAAAAAGGAGAATCCAAAGGGATCGGAGAGAAAGGAGAAGGGCAAAATTTTGTTTCTGTTTCGAAGATTAGGCCCGTGTGCGTGTGTGTGTGTGTGTGTGTGTTTTCAAGAGATTTTTTGCTCTAGAGATCCACTCATGTGTCGGCCATGCACAAGTTGGCCTGCCTGGCATAAACTTTGTGATTTAAAGATCTCTTGAGGCCGGGCGCGGTGGCTCACGCCTGTCATCCCAGCACTCTGGGAGGCCGAGGCGGGCGGATTGCTCGGGGTTAGGAGTTCGAATCCAGCCCGAGCAAGACCCCGTCTCTACTAAAAATAGAAAGAAATTAATTGACCAACTAAAAATATATATATACAAAAAAATGAGCCGGGCATGGTGGTGCATGCCTGTAGTCCCAGCTACTCGGGAGGAGGCTGAGGCAGGAGGATCGCTTGAGCCCAGGAGTTGGAGGTTGCTGTGAGCGAGGCTGACGCCACGGCACTCACTCTAGCCTGGGCAACAGAGCGAGACTCTGTCTCAAAAAAAATAAATAAATAAATAAAAAAATAAAGATCTCTTGAGGTCCACCTTCCCTTTACCCACCCCCCAAAATCTTCCTCACTTCACAACCAACCTTGGTTTTTTTTTTTTTTTCCTCTAGAAAGAAAACTTCCTTGATGTTCAGTTGGAGCCTGATGAACTCATTTAGGGAAAAAAAAAAACCAAAAAGCAACAACGATTTAGCAGTGCTGGAAATACTTTGGAGTTAGGAGAACCTTACCTTGCTCATTTGACACACGTGGGAGAAACCCAGGTGCAGGTCAATCAAATCAAAGGATGTCAGCAATAGTTCAGGGTCTCATTAGTGAATAGCAGAGGTAGAACTCGAATTTTGGGGGGCTTCTCACCACCCCATGCTGGGGGCGAAAATGGCAGACCACCACCCAACGGTTCTCTGGGAAAAACTGAGAGCAGGCCTCCAAGAAATGCAGCACGAAAAAAAGTCTTTGGATGCTCTGATTTTTCATGCACCTGGTCCCACTCTCCATAGATATCTATCTTTCTGCTCTATGTCCAGTCTTGACCTGCTTCCTGCCCTAATCCTAGCCTGTTTTGTAGAAACCTTAAGACAATGAAGGCTTGAAAAAGCCTTTTAGGGAAAGCCACTCAAAAGCCTATCAGGAGCCGGGCGCGGTGGCTCACGCCTGTAATCCTAGCACTCTGGGAGGCTGAGGCAGGAGGATCGCGAGAGGTCAGGAGTTCGAAACCAGCCTGAGCAAGAGTGAGACCCCCGTCTCTACTATAAATAGAAAGAAATTAATTGGCCAACTAATGTATATATAAAATTAGCCAGGCATGGTGGCGCATGCCTGTAGTCCCAGTTACTCGGGAGGCTGAGGCAGGAGGATCGCTTGAGCCCAGGAGTTGGAGATTGCTGTGAGCTAGACTGACGCCACGGCACTCACTCTAGCCTGGACAACAAGCGAGACTCTGTCTCAAAAAAAAAAAAAAAAAAAAAAAAAAGCCTATCAGGGCCAGGGGCGGTGGCTCATGCCGGTAATCCTAGCACTTTGGGAGGCCGAGGCGGGAGGATCGCTCAAGGTCAGGAGTTCGAAACCAGCCTGAGCAAGAGTGAGACCCCCGTCTCTACCAAAAATAGAAAGAAATTAATTGGCCAACTAAAAATATATATACAAAAAATTAGCCGGGCATGGTGGCGCATGGCTGTAGTCCCAGCTACTCGGGAGGAGGCTGAGGCAGGAGGATCGCTTGAGCCCAGGAGTTGGAGGTTGCTGTGAGCTAGGCTGACGCCACGGCACTCACTCTAGCCCGGGCAACAGAGTGAGACTCTGTCTCAAAAAAAAAAAAAAAAGCCTATCAGGAGAGAGACTTTTTTTTTTTTTTTTTGGTATGTTTCCCATTTCAGACATTTTCACAGGACATGGAGGAGAAAGATCTTCAGGATGTGGAGGATGAAGGGGGGAAAAAAATGAGATAACTCCTGTTTTAACCAGTTTGGTGCAGAGTCAGTTTGTAGAGTGTCATTAGAGTGATTACGCAGATGCCTGCTTGGTTAAGTGCATTGCCACCCTAAGGCCTAAAGGGTCGCTGTGGCTTGGTGTCCTGTCTCATGGTTGCTGGGCATTTCAAACACAGCTAGACATGCAGCCTCCATTTAACTAAGAATTACTTTCAGTAGATGATGAGTACAGAGAGAGATTTCATAAAGGTAAGGGTGGAGGAGAGGAGACAAAACTGTCAGGTTCTTCTGCATTATAATGTTTCAGGACTAGGTTTTTTTTCCACCTCCCCCTAGCTGTTCAAGCCTTTAGAAGGAAAACTGGGTCTTGCAATACTCAGACTGCCACCAAACCATGGTCATTTCCCCTTGGTTTCTAGGGAAACTCCCTACAGGGTCTCTTAACATGGGCCAGGCAGGCGCGGTGGCTCACGCCTGTGATCCCAGCACTCTGGGAGGCCCAGGCGGGAGGATCGCTCGAGGTCAGGAGTTCGAGGCCCGCCTGAGCAAGAGCGAGACCCCGTCTCTACTAAAAAAAAAAAAAAAAAAAAATAGAAAGAAATTAATTGGCCAACCAAAAATATATAGAAAAAATGAGCCGGGCGTGGTGGCGCATGCCTGTAGTCCCAGCTACTCGGGTGGAGGCTGAGGCAGGAGGATCGCTTGAGCCCAGGAGTTGGATGTTACTGTGAGTGAGGCTGACGCCAGGGCACTCACTCTGGGCGACAGAGTGAGACTCTGTCTAAAAAAAAAAAAAAAAAACAGTTAATGATGGAATGTCATCCTCATGATATCAGAGGGCAAGACACACTTCTATGCAGGCATCACTAGCAGAAACTAAAGTGTATTTTTCATCTGGTCTCTCCCAGCCCCAGGCCTGAATTATTGTTTGTCTCCATCCATTTGTGAAGATGCTAATTATTCGGCTGCCGACAAGAGCACTGACATCCCAGCGGCCAGTTAGCTGCATGACAGGCATCATTGTCTAAACGATTTGTCTTTGATCAAGAAGCCCAACAATTTCCAGCTAAAGATTTTTCCAAGGGATAATCAAAACATCTTCTTTGAGGCTCAGAATGGGCTTGGAGTCAATATATGCAAATAGAGCCCGGTTTACCATTCCCGTCTTTTGCTCTGTGTTCCCTCCTTTTTAGGGACTCAGTGACGATAGATGGTCTCTACTCAAAGGATAGTCCTTAGTTATCAAAACATAAAATAAGGACTTTCAGCCGGGCGAGGTGGCTCACGCCTGTCATCCTAGCACTCTGGGAGGCCCAGGCAGGAGGATCGCTCAAGGTCAGGAGTTCGAAACCAGCCTGAGCAAGAGGGCCAGACCCCGTCTCTACTAATAATAGAAAGAAATTAATTGGCCAACAAAAATATATAGAAAAAATTAGCCGGGCATGGTGGTACATGCCTGTAGTCCCAGCTACTCGGGAGGAGGCTGAGGCAGGAGGATCGCTTGAGCCCAGGAGTCTGAGGTTGCTGTGAGCGAGGCTGACGCCACGGCACTCACTCTAGCCTGGGCAACAGATTGAGACTCTGTCTCAAAAAAAAAAAAAAAAAACTTTCCAAATAATTGCTTTGAAGAAAATAGTCATTTATTGTCAAAGCATCCAACATACCCAGATAAACTATAAAGTTCAATAAATCTTTCCAGGGATAAAAGAAACACATAACTATTCAGACTCCATTTCACTTGCACAAAATTACACTTTGTATTCAAAGGAAATACATATTTACATAATCGATGACATTCTTCATTGAAGTCTATAATCATTTCATTACACATGCACTTCCCCCCTGGAAACTCAAATCCAACCGCGAGCCCCCTCTTCTTCCTCCTCCTCTTCCTCCTCCTCCTCCTCTTTATTCGTTATTTTGCTTATTTTTTATTTTTATTTTTTTGTTGAGAACACAAACCATCGTCAGGAAATGCAGAAAAGCGTATCGCCCTCCTCCTTTACTTTAATATCTAAAATAAATTTTGCCCTTACATATATCGTCCTTACATCCACACTTATGCAAGTGCTTAATAATAATAATAATAATAATAATTTAAGTAGAAACGTATGACAAATGCATCAATATGTTGCAATATATGACATTTAAAAAAATGTACCTTTGCTTTTTTGGGGGGGAAAGTGGGGAAACGCGTGCATTCGAAAGAAAACCCCCTCCGACAACCCACCCAGGCAAAGATCCACCTTCCTGGCTCTCGTGCGTGCGTGCATGTGTGTGCGCGTGCGCGTGTGTGTCTGTCTGTCTGTCTGATTTCAATGAGAAGCTTCCTAGGGGTTGGAGACTATGTATTTGAATGTGTGTGTGTGTGTGTTTCTTTCTTTCTTTTTTTTTTTTTGGTGGGGGGGATCCAGGGGCGCAAGGAAGGGGTGTCCATTCCTGCAGGCGACTTGGCTGTGCCTGCATGCCTGTGTGTGTGTGTTTGTGTGTGTGTGTGCGCGCGCGCGCGCACGCGCGCGTCTGTCCCGCGTAAACATTTCCATGAAAAGCTTCCTAGGGGGTGGGGACAGGTGTTTGAGTACGTGTGTGTGTTTGAGTATGCGTGTGTTGAGTATGTGTGTTTATTTGGGGGTGCGGGGGGGGGTGTCCGAGTGCAGGGTTGGGGGGGGTGTCCGAGTGCAGGGTTCCGGGGGTGGGTGGGCGCGCGCAAGGGTAGGGGTGTCTATTCCTGCAGGCGACTTGGCCGTGCGTGCGCGCCTGTGTGTGTGTGTGTGTATTTGGGGGTGCGGGGGGGGGGTCTGAGTGCAGGGTTCCGGGGGTGGGGATGGGCGCGCGCAAGGGTAGGGGTGTCCATTCCTGCAGGCGACTTGGCCGTGCGTGCGCGCCTGTGTGTGTGTGTGTGTTTATTTGGGGGTGCGGGGGTCCGAATGCAGGGCTCCGGGGGTGGGTGGGCGCGTGCAAGGATAGGGGTGTCCATTCCTGCAGGCGGCTTGGCCGTGCGCGCGCGCCTGTGTGTGTGTGTGCGCGCGCGCGTGCGTGTCTGTCCCTCGTAAACATTTCCAAGAGAAGCTTCCTAGGGGGTGGGGACAGGTGTTTGAGTATGTGTGTGTGTGTGTGTGTGTGTGTGTGTTTATTTGGGGGTGCGGGGGGTTCCGAGTGCAGGGCTCTGGGGATGGGGGGCGGGCGCGCGCAACGATAGGGGTGTCTATCCCTGCAGGCGGCTCGGCCGTGCGTGCGTGCGCGCGCGCGGGTTTGCGCGCGCGCTGCATGGCGAGCCGGGGTGTCCCCCCTTCCTCGCCCCCTCCCCCCTCCCCGTCCCACCGCGCGCGCGCGCGCGCGGGTCAGTTGTGCGAGGTCATGTGCCTGGACAGGTGGTGCCGCTCGCGGAACGACTCGTTGCAGATGGGGCACTTGAGCTTCTCCTCCCGCCGCCGCTTCACCAGGGGCTCCATGGCGTACTCCTTCTTGTGGTGCGAGCGCATGTGGTACACCAGGTCGGACGTCATGCGGAACGAGGCGTTGCACTTGGCGCACCAGTTCTGCGCGGGCAGGCACAGCGACGTGAAGGACGGCGGCAGCAGCGTCAGCGCGGACGGCAGCTGCAGGGGGCCGGTGGTGGCCGCCGCCGCCGCCGCAGCCGCAGCCGCCGCGGCGGAGCTCTTGGGCCAGAAGGCGGTGGCGTAGAGGAACGGGCTCTGCTTGGGCAGGCCGCCCCCGCCGCCGCCGCCGCCGCCGCCCGCCAGCGCCCCGCAGCCCCCGTTCAGGTCCGCGGCGCCCTGCAGCTTCACGGCGGCCAGCGCAGGGTCGGCGGCCGCGGCGGGGTACAGTCTGGTGGGGCCCACGCCGTCGCCGCCCGGGTGGCACGGCGGCTCCACCGCGCCCAGCTTCTGGCACAGCAGGAGCGGCGACAGCTGCGCGAAGGAGCGCGCGGGCTGCGAGAAGGCGCTCTTGCGCTCGTCGGGGGGCGCCGCGCCCTGGCCGCCCCCGGTGCCCGCGCCGCCCGGGGTCCCCGCGTTCCCGCCGCCGCCGCCGCCGCCCAGCTGCGGCACCGACGTGAAGGCGCTGCCCCGCGCGGGGCTGCCGCCGTCCAGCCGGCCGGGCAGCGCGGCCCCCGGCGCCCGCGGGGCCAGCAGCTTGTCCGCGACGACGCAGCCCCCCGACGACGGCGGCGACGCGGCTGCGGGCGTGGCGGGGCCCCCTCCGCCTCCACCACCCCCGCCACCCCCGCCGCCGCCGGCAGCGTCCTGGTCCTCGTTGGCGACGCCCGCGCCGTCCCCCGCCGCCTCGTCCTGCTGCGCGGCCACCGCCGCCGCGCGCGCCGCCTTCTTCACCTCCACGAAGGCGCTGCGCTTGGCCTCGCCCGTCTCCGGGCTGGGCGGCGCGGCGAAGAGCCGGCCCCCGTGGTCCTCCAGCCCGAAGTAGCTGCCCGCGGCGCGGAACTGCTGCGGGGTGCACACCAGGTCCTCCTTGGACGCGGGCGGGGGCCGCTCGGGGAAGCGACCGCGCGCCCCCGCCAGCCCCGCGCCGCCGCCGTCCGCCGCGTCCTCCGGAAACTTCCTCTTGGCTTTGCCGCCGCCGCCGCCGCTGTCGGGACCCAGCTCGGCATCCTGGTGGCCGCCGCCACCGCCACCGCCACCGCCACCTCCGAGGCCTGGGGGCGCCGGGGAGCAGCTGCGGCCCCCGCGCGAGTTCTCCAGCTCCCGGGCCAGGTTGTGGAAGTCCGTGGACGGCTTCGCGCCCCCGCTGCTGCCGCCGCCGCCTCCGGGCGCCGCGGGCGCATTGGCGCCGTCGGGGGGCGCGGCCGGGTAGTGGTGCATGGGGCCCGCTTTGCAGAACTTGGGGCCCAGCGGCGCGTCCTGCTGCTGCGGCGGCTGCTGCTGGTCTTTGCCGCCGCCGCCCCCGCCGCCCCCGTGGTCTTTGGCGCCCTGGTCGTCGTGGGGGGCGATGTCAGCGCTGTGCAGCCTCTTTGGGCAGCGGAAGCGCAGGTGCGCCACGTAGGGGAACTCGAACTGGAAATGCTGGCTGCACTCCAGGCATGTGTAGGAGGACGACCCTGCGTAGCGAGCACGCACACACACACACACAGAAAGACACCGCACGGTGACTCAGCATCGCCCCCAGGCCTGGTTGCCACCACCCGCTTTCGCAAATCTCCCTGCGTCTCCAGGGCCTGCAAAAAGCCACTGTGCGCGCCCCTGATCGAACCTTCCCTCCTCGCTGGGGAGGGGTTGCAGTCATCTCTCCAGGGTCCCCCGGTTGGCCTCGCCCTGCGTGTCCCAGCTTGGCTGTCTGAGCCCCACCTCAGAAGCTTCCTTTGTGTGGGGGGGGCGGGGGTGGGGGGACAACAGGCGGCCACCACTGCCACCGCGCGCGCGCGCGCGCGTGCGCCTCTTCCCGGGACGCGCGCCCCGCGAAGGCCACCACCACCGCAGCGGCGCGCGCGACAAGTGTGTGTGTGGGCGTGGGGAGGGGGCGTCCCGAGCCAACCTACCGTTCATTTTGCCCATGCATCGGGAAGGGCAGAGCAAGAGCAGCTCGGTGAGTTCCTTCCCGTACCAAACGAGCAGCTCCTCGTCTTTGGCGATCCTGCGGAGAGAGCGGTAAAACAGCTGTCCGTTTTTGATGTAGGCCTCCAGGTTCTGCTCCTCTTTGTCTCTGGCGGACTGCACCAGCCGCAGCCACATGAGGCCTTCGGAGGAACCGTTCGCCGCGGAGGTGTCTACCTGCACAGTTTAAAACAGAAGGGGAAAAAGAAAAGAAAAGAAAGAAAAAAAAAGAGGCAAGAGAGAAGAGGAGGAGAGAGACGCACAGATGAGACAAGGAAGCCAGAGGTGGAAACCCAACATCGTCTTCTGCATGTTACAGTCTTTTTTTTTTTTTTCCCCCAAAAAAATCATCTGAGGCCAAGCTTTCCAAAAATTTGGCCTAAACCTGGGGCCTGTGTTCCTCCTGTTTGTATAGCCGGTTAGGTACGATAACCCATGGCACGAAACACTGTGTGCATCGCTCAGATCGTGGAAGTCTACAGTTTTCACAGATTGCTAGAACACCCAATGAAGGAAATGTCTTCTTAAAACATGTAGGATTAACCTCTTGAGCATTAGATTAATGCTTCTGAATTAGATCCCACGTGACAAAGGCATAGGGAATTTTGTGTTCGTTTCTAAGGTGATGGGGGTGGTAAAAAAAAAAAAAAAAGCAAGCTTCCATGCCTGAAAATTGATCTAAAATAAAAAAAAAAAAGCAAGCTTCCATGCCTGAAAATTGATCTAAAATAAAAAAAAAAAAAGCAAGCTTGAATCTTAGACATGACGTGGCATTTATTTATCTTCCTAACTTTGGCTTGAGCAATTAATAGGCTTTCTTGGTAAAGAGGGAATCACAAATGAGAGAGGCCTTTTTTTTTTAAGCGGAAACACCTGTATTTAATGGTGCTTTCCTGTCAAAACCAATAACATTTTAATTTAAACACAAGCTCTGTGGGTACCAGCTAGTGTTGCCAGAGAAAGTAATATTTGGAGGATGAGAAAGCCTCTAGCATTGCAAGGCAAATATACCCAATACTTGTAAAAAAAAAAAAAAAAAAAAGGACTTTCAGAAAGTAATGAGCATGCAAACAGCCTCAGCCTCAGGGGAAATCTCCCCAAGAGTTTAAGAAGTCACATTCATCATCGCCAGGAAAACTCAGAACTTAAGACCCTGCCTTAGACATTTCAGGCCGGTACTGCCTGTCATCCTAGCACTCTGGGAGGCCAAAGCGGGCAAATTGCTCCGAGGTCAGGAGTTCGAAACCAGCCTGAGCAACAGCGAGACCCTGTCTCTACTAAAAAATAGAAAGAAATTAATTGGCCAACTAATATATATATAGAAAAAAATGAGCCGGGCATGGTGGCGCATGCCTGTAGTCCCAGCTCCTCGGGAGGAGGCTGAGGCAGGAGGATCGCTTGAGCCCAGGAGTCTGAGGTTGCTGTGAGCGGGGCTGACGCCACGGCACTCACTCTAGCCTGGGCAACAGAGTGAGACTCTGTCTCAAAAAAACAAAACAAAAACAGAAACCACCCTGCCTTAGATATTTCTAACATTCCCAAATCAAAATTTCTGTGTTATTTATTCCAGGAAAAAAAGAAATCAGTTGACCATCATTTGAGCTTAATTTTCCTTTTGTCTTTTTTTTTTTTTTTTTTTTTTTGCAGGTGCGATAGGATTGCTCGCATCATCATCATCATCACCGTTGCATTTTCTGCACCCGGAAACTTGTCTCCAACGCGTGATTAGAGACGAGTCTTAGTTCATTTTCGACAGGACCGGCTGGGACGGGGACTCACCCGGAAGATATAAGGGACCGTCCTCTTGTCCGTAGACTTGAGAGCGATGAAAGCTATGCTGTCATACAGGGACGTGTGGCTCAGGACGCAGGGGCCGAATATAGCGTTCTCTGGGATGTCGCAGGTGGTGTACACGCTGGTGAAAATATCTGTTAGGCACTGCTGGACAGCTTTGGCCTCTCCATCCCAGATGCCTCTCTGGATGCTGGAATCCTCCATCACTGAAGACAAGACACACCGCACAAGGAAGTGAGTTCCCCGGCTCCTTTTTCCCTCTGCAAACCCCGGGGGGCAGAACATCTCAACTACTACACAGCTTTTCCTTGCATGCACTTGCCTCATTTTTTGCATAGCTCAGATGAATCTGGCATGAGGTTTTTTTTGTTGTTGTTGTTGTTTGAGACAGAGTCTCACTCTGTCACCGGGCTAGAGTGAGTGCCGTGGCGTCAGCCTCGCTCACAGCAACCTCCGACTCCTGGGCTCCAGCGATCCTCCTGCCTCAGCTGGGACTACAGGCATGCGCCACCACACCCGGCTCATTTTCTCTCTCTATATTTTTAGTTGGCCAATGAATTTCTTTCTGTTTTTTCGGGGGTCTCGCTCTTGCTCAGGCTGGTTTTGAACTCCTGACCTCAGAGCGATCCGCCCGCCTCGGCCTCCCAGAGTGCTAGCATGACTGGCGTGAGCCACCGCGCCCGCCCTGCCCGGCCTGGCATATTTTAAAGATGCAAATAAGGGAAACTTTAAAAAATAATAATAATTGGAAATAATCAGAGGTCCGGAGCTGGCTGGCTGCTTGGAAAAAAAGGAACAGAAAGAGATAGATAGGAAAGAGTAGGTCAATTTTTTTTTTTTTGCAACATCTTGGTGTCAAATGGGGTTTGGAGGTGATGGGGAGAAGAAATAATACTATTATTATTATTATCATTATTATTTTTTGCAGCCTATAGGTTTGCCTGCCTGGTAGAAACTTCTAACCCTTGGGGGAAATATTCTTTCCTCCTGTGCATTGAACTGGTGGATGCCCAAGAGCCCATTTTTTTCCCCTTCTTCTTCCAAAGAGGGGAGCAGCACTAGCCGGGCAGGCAGGGAGACAGCAGAGCGTGGCGAATGGATTTCAAGCCCAGTGTCAGGGCCACACTCTGCAAACCTCCAAAAAGGGACCTGCGTCTGCTCATTACCATAATCCAACGCAGTCCCTCCCGAGGAGGCTGTAATTAAAAGCAGCAAGCAGAGGTAATTTTTTTTTTCCCCCTTCCTCGACATGCCTATTTATGGAGGAGAGAGAATCCCAGAGACCTGGTTATAGAAAAAAGGGGGTGCGTTGACTTGAGTCACACGGGCGGACCATGAAATGAGCAGGTACGGGAGACAGGCGTGAAGGGTCGGTCCCCTGTCTGGAAACGCTGTGTGTGGAATGACTCATGAATTCTCACCGCAACTCTCCCCCTACCCCCACGAACGATCCTGTTTGGGCAACAGGGACCAGATCCGCTTGAGTTTTTCTCCGTGTTTTTTCCCCTCCGGCTCTTTAATCCTCAGCAATTTAGAGAGCAATGAATGTCCCAGTGGAAGACTCTCTATTAAGCTATCATAAAGGGACAGTTACCTTCCTGAGCTAATGGACACCCCCCCACACACACACACACAACACTTAACCATTAAAAAAAACAAAAACCCAAAAAACAAAAAACCACCACCGGCATTTCACATTCCAAACTAGCTTTGAACCGAGCTGCAGTGTCTCACTCTTCCTGGCCCATCCAAAGATTCCTCTGAGTTTGTTTTATCCTAATAACGTCCCGATCGGCATTCGTTGATGTACCCTTTGCATAATTTTAACAGCGGGGAAAGAGGAGACCTAATTCTTTTCCTGCAATGCCGTCCAATATGGGATAATATTAATAACGTCTATTTTTTTTATCTTAATGTCTATGAACCGTTTAATCTTGCAAATGTGACCGCAGGGTAGCAGAGGTTGTTTTTTTTTGTTTTGTTTTTTGGTTTTTTTTTTTTCTCCTTTTCCAGCTAACATTGGCTAAAACTTTGGCCCGGCCTCTTTTTCCATTCATTCTCTTGCGTCTCCAAAAATGTCAAGCAGTCGGGCTCAATCTGCCAGACGGCAGCAGCAGCAGCCATAAGGGAAAAATATCCACAAAGCGGAAACTTTTACTACACGACATCATCTATCCCTGGGCGTATTTATTTACCCCCATGCAAATTAGCCTTCCTGATTTCCAGTTAATAAATAGTTTAATTTGTTAAATATGTTTAATAAATTTTAAAAATATATATATTTTTTTAAAAAAAAAATCAGAACGTCTAATCTCATTTCTCCACTGCAATCCTATTCTCCCCTTTTCAGTTTCCTGCCATTCCGCCTGGTTGTGTGTGCCTCGATTTCTCTCCTCCTCCTTTTTTGCTTTTTTTCTAAAAAAAAAAAAAAAATCTCTTTTCACACTCAAGCGCCTCTTTGTGTTGGGGGAGGTCGCTTCCCGTCACTTGGGGCCCCATGGCAGCGGAGGGCACAGTCATTAAAGATGCGGTTCCACCTAACAATACGCGCGTAAAGATCCCGGCTGCCTGCGCAGCGCTCACGGCGGTCCGCGAGGCTCCCGGCCGGCTGGGCGGCCGCCGCGGGAGCCTCCGGCCGCGGGTCACCGTGACCGCGGTCGCCTGTGCCACCCAGCCTGTCCCGGCCCCGCGTCCCGCGCGCGCGCGCTAGGCCCCGGCTCGGCTCGCGCGCTGCGTGCGCTCGGGGACGTCCCCGCCGCCGGAGCCACCCGGGCCCGCAGAAAGCCACCGCCAGCCGTCCCCGCAGGCAGGCAGGCAGGCAGGCATTGTTTGGCGGCCTGGCTCGCGCGACACCCGGTCCCCACTTCCCCCCTCTCCCCGACCCCCACGGGGGCAGGCAAAGTGCTCCTCACCTGCTCTTCCTTTTGTACAACCTCGGTGGCACGAGAGAGAGAGACCCCCTCAACCCCTGTTGTCCTCAATTATTTCCCCTCCCCTCCTGTCTCTCTCTCTCTCTCTTTCTCTCTCTTTCTCTTCTGGACCGGGAGGGACCCAGGGACGACGACAACATTTCCCTACTCTTGCCACCAAACCTGCCTCCCTCCCTCCCTTCCTCCTTTCCCCCTCAAACCCCCTCCCACACCCATGCAGATTTTCTAGACTCACCGGGGAGAAACGAGGTCGGGATCCGAGAGATGGTCCCCCCCCAAAAAAATTTTCTGAGGCCACCTGGAACGGGAGGCGACGCTGGCGCGCGCGCCGGGAGTCGTGTGTCGCTTCTCCGCCTATTGTGTCAAGTGCGTTTCCATGTCAGGCAGGGGTTGGGGTTGGTGTCAGGTAGGGGCTGCCTAAATTAAAAGAGGAGAGAGATGGGGAGAAAGGAAGGAGAGGGAGAGAGAGGGAGAGAGAGAAGCGCAGAGAGAGAGAGAGTTGTACAGATGGACGCGACGCAGTGACTGACTGGCAGCCAGGCGCACACTTTTTGTTTGCCACACATAATCTGCTCAATGACGCGTGACAGCCCACGTCTCCTCCCTTTAACTCTTTGCTGCGCCGGGCGCCGCCGCCCGCCCGCCCGCCCGGCTGCAGCAGCCTCGCGCGCCCCGAGGTCGCGCGCCCTCCCTCCCTGCGCGGGTGGCGACCGTCCCCTCGTCGTGGTCGTGGTCTTGTGCCGCAGGAGCCCGGGACCTCCGGGACTACACACCAGTGTCCGAGGTTGGAGAGGAGAGGGGAAAGCACCAAGAAGACTTAAAGAGGCCTCTTTCCCCCCCTTTTTCACCGGGGCCACTTGGAGAACCTCTCCGACGGCGACGGACAGAACGGGACACCCAGTGCGTGCGCGGGCCCGAGGTCCACGAAGTTGGGGGGCGTCGGGGGGAGGGGACAGAGAGCTGCAGATTAGCCCCACACACACACACACACACACACCCTGGAGGGAGAGACTCTCTGGCCACTGAGCCACCACTGAATTAATTGCACACGGGGCGGATGACAAACTGTCGCCAGCTCTCTTCGCGAGCGCTCGCAACCCCCAAGGCCCCTCGGGTTGCACGTTGCAGAGCCGGCGCGCTTTGGAGAGGACTTGGCTCAGCCTCCTCCTCCTCCTTCTTGTGGCCCAGGGGGGCGGAGAGTGGGGGGGTGTACCGGGTTAATAAGGGCCAGAGAGGGGCGGGGGTTGGGGGTGGGGAGGGACGGTCGCCAGATCTCGGAAGCAAAGGGGGCTCGCTCACAGAGGGGCTCTGGTCCCAGGACGCGAAGAACACAGGTTGCAGGGACTCAGGCTGTCCCTGCTCGTGTGACCCTCTGCGCGGGCGGCGGTGCCATCTGCCTGGAGGCTGGAGGACCCCGTAATGGGGGGGGTGGGGGTGGGGATGGGTGGGGGAGGGTCTCCCAGCACTCTATGACCTCGGGGTCGAGGCGTGGAGGGGTGGGGGGTGATGCAAAGTGGAGATGATTGCAGATGCGCTCTGCAGAGCTTGCGCGTCCAAGCGGCTGCTGGATGGAGCTGGGGTCTCCCGAGCCTCGTTTGCGCGCGGAGCCACTTAGAGGCGCTGGCTCGCTCGCCCCCCCGTTCGTGCCGCAGCTGAGGCTAATGACTCTCGAGGTCTTTTAACGGCCTGAAAGTCGACTCCTTCTGCCCCGCCCGGGGCTGCGACACGATTTCACTGGGGTGGAGGTAACCATGGCGTTCTTTTATTTATTTATTTTTTTGCAATGCAATTCTTTACTTTTTTTTTTTTTGAGACAAAGTCTCACTTTTGTTGCCCCGGGCTAGAGTGAGTGTCGCGTGGCATCAGCTTAGCTCACAGCAACCTCAGACTCCTGGGCTCAAGCGAGCCTCCTGCCTCAGCCTCCTCCTCCTCCTGAGTAGCTGGGACTACAGGCATGCGCCACCATGCCCGGCTCATTTCATATATATATATATATATATATATATTTTTTAGTGGTTTGGCTAATTGCTTTCTATTTATAGTAGAGACCGGGGGTCTCGCTCTTGCTCAGGCTGGTCTCGAACTCCTGAGCTGGAGCGATCCTCCCGCCTCGGCCTCCCAGAGTGCTGGGGTGACAGGCGTGAGCCACCGCGCCCCGGCCTTGCAGTTCAATTCTCTACTTCTAAAGGAAGGGAGGCCTTCCGGTGGTTTAGACAGACAGCCCCTCAGCTCCCTGAGCCTCACCCACACCGCTGCTGCTTGGAAGCGGGCCATCCGTTAGCGTCAGGAGCAATGGGATCGCGGCCGGCTAGAACAGAGGAAGCAGAACCGCCAGGGCTCAGACTGGGAGACAGCTCTGGCTTTGCCAAGGGTTGAAGCAGGTGAGTCTTTGGAGCAGGGCGAGTTGGTGTTCGCTGGATCCTCTTGCAGCTCTGAGAACCACCCCCCCCTTCTCTGGAACCCACTGGGGGAGTGGAGGCTCTGGCCTCCAGGAGCCCGGACTCCAAGGAGGCCAGGCAGGGATTTGCCCAGGAGACATGGCCAGTGTGGGCAGCCTGCCACTGCATTGGTCCTCTCCTTTGTCTCTGTCTCTGCTTCTCCATGTGTGTGTGCATGTGAGTGTCTCTGTGTGTGTGTGCATGTGAGTGTCTCTGTGTGTGTGTCTCTGTGTGTGCATGTGAGTGTCTGTGTGTGTGTGTATGTGAGTGTCTCTGTGTGTGCGCATGTGTGTGTGTGCATGTGAGTGTCTGTGTGTGTGCATGTGTGTCTCTGTGTGTGCATGTGAGTGTCTGTGTGTGTGTGCATGTGTGTCTCTGTGTGTGTGCATGTGTCTGTGTGTGTGTGCATGTGAGTGTCAGTGTGTGTGTGCATGTGTGTCTCTGTGTGTGTGCATGTGAGTGTCTCTGTGTGTGTGCATGTGAGTGTCTCTGTGTGTGTGCATGTGAGTGTCTCTGTGTGTGTGTGCATGTGAGTGTCTCTGTGTGTGTGTGCATGTGAGTGTCTCTGTGTGTGTGTCTCTGTGTGTGCATGTGAGTGTCTGTGTGTGTGTGTGCATGTGAGTGTCTGTGTGTGTGTGCATGTGAGTGTCTCTGTGTGTGCGCATGTGTGTGTGCATGTGAGTGTCTGTGTGTGTGTGCATGTGAGTGTCTGTGTGTGTGCATGTGTGTCTCTGTGTGTGTGCATGTGAGTGTCTGTGTGTGTGCATGTGAGTGTCTCTGTGTGTGCATGTGAGTGTCTGTGTGTGTGTGCATGTGAGTGTCTCTGTGTGTGCATGTGAGTGTCTGTGTGTGTGTGCATGTGAGTGTCTGTGTGTGTGTGCATGTGAGTGTCTGTGTGTGTGCATGTGAGTGTCTCTCTGTGTGTGTGCATGTGAGTGTCTCTGTGTGTGTGTGCATGTGAGTGTCTGTGTGTGTGCATGTGAGTGTCTCTGTGTGTGCATGTGAGTGTCTCTGTGTGTGTGCATGTGAGTGTCTCTGTGTGTGCATGTGAGTGTCTGTGTGTGTGCATGTGAGTGTCTCTGTGTGTGCATGTGAGTGTCTCTCTGTGTGTGTGCATGTGAGTGTCTCTGTGTGTGTGCATGTGAGTGTCTCTGTGTGTGCATGTGAGTGTCTCTCTGTGTGTGTGCATGTGAGTGTCTCTGTGTGTGTGCATGTGAGTGTCTCTGTGTGTGCATGTGAGTGTCTCTGTGTGTGTGCATGTGAGTGTCTCTGTGTGTGCATGTGAGTGTCTGTGTGTGTGCATGTGAGTGTCTGTGTGTGTGTGCATGTGAGTGTCTGTGTGTGTGCATGTGAGTGTCTCTGTGTGTGCATGTGAGTGTCTGTGTGTGTGTGCATGTGAGTGTCTGTGTGTGTGTGCATGTGAGTGTCTCTGTGTGTGCATGTGAGTGTCTGTGTGTGTGTGCATGTGAGTGTCTGTGTGTGTGCATGTGAGTGTCTGTGTGTGTGCATGTGAGTGTCTGTGTGTGTGTGCATGTGAGTGTCTCTGTGTGTGTGCATGTGAGTGTCTCTGTGTGTGCATGTGAGTGTCTGTGTGTGTGTGTGAATGTGAGTGTCTCTGTGTGTGCATGTGAGTGTCTCTGTGTGTGTGTGCATGTGAGTGTCTCTGTGTGTGCATGTAAGTGTCTGTGTGTGTGCATGTGAGTGTCTCTCTGTGTGTGTGCATGTGCGTGTCTGTGTGTGTGCATGTGAGTGTCTCTGTGTGTGCATGTGAGTGTCTGTGTGTGTGTGCATGTGAGTGTCTCTGTGTGTGTGTGCATGTGTGTGTCTGTGTGTGTGCATGTGAGTGTCTCTGTGTGTGTGCATGTGAGTGTCTCTCTGTGTGTGCATGTGCGTGTCTGTGTGTGTGTGCATGTGAGTGTCTCTGTGTGTGTGTGCATGTGTGTGTGTGCATGTGAGTGTCTGTGTGTGTGTGCATGTGTGTCTCTGTGTGTGTGCATGTGAGTGTCTGTGTGTGTGTGTGCATGTGAGTGTCTCTGTGTGTGCATGTGAGTGTCTCTGTGTGTGTGCATGTGAGTGTCTCTCTATGTGTGTGCATGTGCGTGTCTGCGTGTGTGTGCATGTGAGTGTCTATGTGTGTGTGCATGTGAGTGTCTCTGTGTGTGTGCATGTGAGTGTCTGTGTGTGTGTGCATGTGAGTGTCTCTGTGTGTGTGTGCATGTGAGTGTCTCTGTGTGTGTGTGCATGTGAGTGTCTGTGTGTGTGTGCATGTGAGTGTCTCTGTGTGTGTGCATGTGAGTGTCTCTCTGTGTGTGTGCATGTGAGTGTCTCTGTGTGTGTGCATGTGAGTGTCTCTGTGTGTGTGCATGTGAGTGTCTCTGTGTGTGTGTGCATGTGAGTGTCTGTGTGTGTGCATGTGAGTGTCTCTGTGTGTGCATGTGAGTGTCTCTGTGTGTGTGCATGTGAGTGTCTCTGTGTGTGTGTGCATGTGAGTGTCTGTGTGTGTGTGCATGTGAGTGTGTGTGTGTGCGTGTGCGTGTGTGTGTTCTCTGCTCTTTTCTGGCCGGCAGGCCACACGCCTCATCCCCAGTCCTCAGCACCGCTGCTGTCTGGGACTGGAAGAAGGAGGGGCTGCGAATCCACAGCTATCTGAGAGAGAGTGGAGAATGCCTCCCTATTTTTCAGGTTAGCTACTGACAGTTACAAAGAAGGCTTTTTTGAAAGTCTTCCCCTTAAAAAAAAAGGTGTCTTTTCTCTTACGCAACTATGTGCAGTTTTCACTAGCGTGGCTGGGGCTGGCCGCTCCTCATGAGCAAGGCTGGGCGCAATGCGGGCGCGCGTCCGGGTATAAGAATTTGCAGCTGCGTTTAGCCACCGACTGTCCCACGACCGCTGCTCCACTGAATAGGAGACTAATCTCTCTCTCTCTCCCCCCTTCTCTATCTCCCTCCCCTTTTCTCTCTCTCCTTCCCTTCCCTTTCTCTCTTTCTCTCTCTCCCTCCCCTTCTCTCTCTCTCTCCCTCCCCTTCTCTCTTTCTCTCTCTCCCTCCCCTTCTCTCTCCTTCCCCTTCTCTCTCTCTCTCCCTCCCCTTCTCTCTTTCTCTCTCTCCCTCCCCTTCTCTCTCCTTCCCCTTCTCTCTCTCTCTCCCTCCCCTTCTCTCTTTCTCTCTCCCTCCCCTTCTTTCTCTCTCCCTCCCCGTCTCTCTCTCTCTTTCCCCTTCTCTCTCTCTCTTTCCCCTTCTCTCTCTTTCTCTCTCTCTTTCTCTCTCCCTCCCCTTCCCTCTCTCTCCTTCCCCTTCTCTCTCTCTCTCCCTCCCCTTCTCGCTCTCTCCCTCCCCTTCTCGCTCTCTCCCTCCCCTTCTCTCTCTCTTTCCCCTTCTCTCTCTTTCTCTCTCTCTCTCCCTCCCCTTCCCTCTCTCTCTCTCTCTCTCTCCCTCCCCTTCTCGCTCTCTCCCTCCCCTTCTCTCTCTCTCTCTCCCTCCCCTTCTCGCTCTCTCTCTCCCTCCCCTTCTCGCTCTCTCCCTCCCCTTCTCTCTCTCTCTCTCCCTCCCCTTCTCGCTCTCTCCCTCCCCTTCTCTCTCTCTTTCCCCTTCTCTCTCTTTCTCTCTCTCTCTCCCTCCCCTTCCCTCTCTCTCTCTCTCTCCCTCCCCTTCTCGCTCTCTCCCTCCCCTTCTCTCTCTCTCTCTCCCTCCCCTTCCCTCTCTCTCTCTCTCTCCCTCCCCTTCTCGCTCTCTCCCTCCCCTTCTCTCTCTCTCTCTCCCTCCCCTTCTCGCTCTCTCCCTCCCCTTCTCTCTCTCTCTCCCTCCCCTTCTCGCTCTCTCCCTCCCCTTCTCGCTCTCTCCCTCCCCTTCTCTCTCTCTCTCTCCCTCCCCTTCTCGCTCTCTCCCTCCCCTTCTCTCTCTCTCTCTCCCTCCCCTTCTCGCTCTCTCCCTCCCCTTCTCTCTCTCTCTCCCTCCCCTTCTCGCTCTCTCCCTCCCCTTCTCGCTCTCTCCCTCCCCTTCTCTCTCTCTCTCTCCCTCCCCTTCTCGCTCTCTCCCTCCCCTTCTCTCTCTCTCTCTCCCTCCCCTTCTCTCTCTCTCTCTCTCCCTCCCCTTCTCGCTCTCTCCCTCCCCTTCTCTCTCTCTCTCTCCCTCCCCTTCTCGCTCTCTCCCTCCCCTTCTCTCTCTCTCTCTCCCTCCCCTTCTCTCTCTCTTTCCCCTTCTCTCTCTTTCTCTCTCTCTCTCCCTCCCCTTCCCTCTCTCTCTCTTTCTCTCTCCCTCCCCTTCCCTCTCTCTCTCTTTCTCTCTCCCTCCCCTTCCCTCTCTCTCTCTCTCTCTCTCTCTCACACACACACACATCAGCAATGAAAGCATTTGCCCCCCTCCCCAATCACTTCTTTAAAGGAAAGGCGGTCAGTGGGGGGGTGGGGTGGGGTTAGGAATGTCCAAAGAGTTGTCTCCAACATCTGGAAAATACCCCTCAGGGTTGGAGAATAATGGCCAGATGTTGAAGTGGATTGGGAGTAGAAGAAAGAATGAAGAGGAAGGGGCGAGAGGAGGCGCAGGTGTAAACAACAGCAAGTTGGGGCGGAGAGGGAGCTAGGAGGGACTTGTGGTCTCCTGGAAACCAAGCCCGATACACGCAATATTCTACATTGCAGGTGGGGTGGCTGGTGATGGTCAGGGACATGATGATTCTATTAATCTGTTGAACTGCCCACTCCTTAGTGTGCTCTTTTGCTGTCATCTAGAGACCAGGAAGTATATCTTTCTCAGGAAAAGTCACCCGCCCATACAAGCCACTTGAAAAAAAAAATCCACTTACCTAATGATAAATATAAAAGTATTGGGAAGAAGAGGCGGGAGGATCGCTCGAGGTCAGGAGTTCGAAACCAGCCTGAGCAAGAGCGAGACCCCCATCTCTACTATAAATAGAAAGAAATTAATTGGCCAACTAAAAAAATATATAGAAAAAATCAGCCGGGCGTGGTGGCGCATGTCTGTAGTCCCAGCTACTCGGGAGGAGGCTGAGGCAGGAGGATCGCTTGAGCCCAGGAGTCTGAGGTTGCTGTGAGCGAGGCTGACTCCACGGCACTCACTCTAGCCCGGGCAACAAAGCGAGACTCAGTCTCAAAATAAAAATAAATAAAATAAACAAATAAATAAAATAAAATAAAAGTATACGCTGCAGTACATGGGCATTTAGAAAATAAACTCTAAATGGAAGGCGTGTGTGTGTGTGTGTGTGTGTGTGTGTGCTTGGTCTTTCTCTTATTAAATTTACAGAACACTTAGACTGTGTCTTCTTTGAAATCTGGAACTTCTCTGACTCTGGTTTGCACAAAATAATGAGTCTGGCACTTAAGTTGAGCGAAGCAGAGCTGGACCTTCCAAGTCCCAAGCTAGAAAATAGCTGGAACTCTATCCATCAGAGATAGGGGGGTGGGGAGGGAGAGATTTATCTAGAATCTGGCCCTCAGCTGTTCCATTTCAGTTTCACTTTTTTTTCCCCTCTGATTAGATTTTCCCTCCTGCTTTCAGGTAAAGACCTCTCAATAAAAGACATTTCTCACATTTTTTTTTTTAATGAATACAACCAGCTCTTTTGTCTTATGGATTAAATGACCTGACATAAAAAAAAAAAAATGAGTCAGATTAAGTTGAAATTCTTGCTTGGAGAGCTCTCTAGTATGTTAAGTGGCACACGTTTTGCTTGGTGATAGAAATGGTCTAAATGGCAGTCATTAATGGGAGGTAAAGAAAAATCTGCAAATTATTTTTTATTTCTCCAGAAATTTATGGGCATAAACGGTGGTGCATAAACTACATGGAAATCACGGTGCATTATTATACTCCCTGGGACTCACTGATACCAAGTGAAGGGTTGAGGCATTTACCCATCTCCAGACAGTCCTGTAAACACGTACCTCAGTCAACAGTTTTCATGCAACTCACATGGAACAACGGGTTTATGCATGTATCTGCAGCTCTCTTCCCTGGGATTTTATTTCCAATTAAAATGATGAGAAGGATGACAATGAAAACTAGGCGTGCTCACCTTACCCCACTGTTAGCAAGACTCCTTGTAGTTGTGGTGTAAAATAAATAAATAAATACAAATACAGGCTGGGCGCGGTGGCTCACACCTGTAATCCTAGCTCTCTGGGAGGCCGAGGCGGGCGGATCCTTTGAGTTCAGGAGTTCGAAACCAACCTGAGCAAGAGCGAGACCCCGTCTCTACTATAAATAGAAACAAATTAATTGGCCAACTAATATATATACAAAAAAATTAGCCGGGCGTGGTGGTGCATGCCTGTAGTCCCAGCTACTCGGGAGGCTGAGACAGGAGGATCGCTTGAACCCAGGAGTTTGAGGTTGCTGTGAGCGAGGCTGACGCCACCGCACTCACTCTAGCCTGGGCAACAAAGTGAGACTCTGTCTCAAAAAAAAAAAAAAAATACAAATACAAATGTGTAGGAAACTGCAGTATTGTTTTGGAAGAGAAGCCTGGAAGAGGGAGAGGTTGATGAATGATTTTCTGAGGTGGTGCCTTTTATGGTCTGAGGGAGAGGGTGGAGAAAAGGAAGGGTGAGAAAGGAAATCTGATTCTTAGAGAAAGTACTAGAATGGGAATGCCCTTTCTCCTCCCAGGGCCAAGAAAGGAGGCCCCAAAAAATCTCAACTTTTGTGAGAAAGGAGAATCCCCGCCCCCCCCCCAAAAAAAATATCTCAACTTCCATGATCAGAAGCAGGTGACCTCTCTAAGAATAATTTTCACTGAAAGGTTGTTACCATAGATGAATGAAAATGCATTTTTTCTTTTTCTATCTCTTCCTAAGTCCTGGTTCCTCTCCCCCACCCCTTCTAATCCTATTTCCAAAGCACTACACCAGCAAAAGGTTTGTTGTCAAAAGAATATGGCAATTCATGGCGGAAGGGACAAAAAAAAAAAAAACCCACCACCACACTGGGAGAGACAAGAGGTTGCCAAAAGAGACAGACGGTGGTAGCTCTCGCCTAAGCTTATTAATTTCCCACAGGGAGATATCTGGAAGGGACTGGGAGGGTTGGAAGGCAGGGGACAGAATCTGAAAGAGCAGCTTGGCCTTACTGAGCCTCCCCGCTCAGGGTGGGACTTCCTAAGGGATCAACTTGTGCATGAAAGAGAAACAGAAATGGGCCGGGCGCGGTGGCTCACGCCTGTCATCCCGGCACTCTGGGAGGCCGAGGCGGGGAGGATCGCTCGAGGTCAGGAGTTCGAAACCAGCCTGAGCAAGAGCGAGATCCAGGCCTCTACTATAAATAAAAAGAAATGAATTGGCCTACTAATATATATATATATATAATATATAGAAAAAATGAGCCGGGCGTGGTGGCCCATGCCTGTAGTCCCAGCTACTCAGGAGGCTGAGGCAGGAGGATCGCTTGAGCCCAGGAGTTGGAGGTTGTTGTGAGCGAGGCTGACGCCTCAGCACTCACTCTAGCCCGGGCGACAAAGTGAGACTCTGTCTCAAAAACAAAACAAAACAAAACAAAACAAAACAAAACAAAAAAAAGGAGCAATGGAGCAATATCCACACTGGCTCAAGTAAGTGGCTCACACATTCCTAAGAATAAACATATTGACCTGGATGTTGAGATTCCCCGGGGCTGGAATTTAATTTAGGTCTGAACAACTTCATACCTGTTCAGACATGGTCCTGTGCGTGTGTGTGTTTTAGACGGCTGGGGGTGAATGCTATCAAAGGTAGCAACCTTTTTTTTTTTTTTTTTAAATAACAAGTTTTAGGATTGTCCTTTTCCTTGGATGCCTGTCCCTAGAGTAACCGACCAGTGCTCCCTGTTGCATATTTTCACGCAAGATGGTTTTGAGAAAACAGGTTTGCGTGAGGTCGTGCAGGAAAGCAATTGCTCATGAGGAAGAAAACTGGATAGAGTTGCAAAGAACCTACTTTCTGAGGATAACTTTACTACTTAATTCCTTATGCGTGTGGGTAATCACATGCCTCAGAGCAATACCTGCATTCTACAGTCAGCTCACCTGGGGCCCTGGGTAGTTAATGTTCAGCAGGTGAGAATACCGTGGAGAGAGACAGCCCAGGCACTGCGAGTGTAGCCGGTCCCATTTAGTACCTGGGGGACCGAATTAGCTGCTTCATCTCCAAGGCTGGGTTTGAGCCCAGAGCTTGGGCTGCAAGGCAAGGCAAGGCAGGTGCCCGATGTCTGGATCCTCCGGTGCCCACGTCTCAGTAAGAGAAGCCCAGAGCCCAGCAAAGAGAATACAGAGAAGGCCAAAGACACGGGCTTGCAAGGTGGGCACTCTCATCTCGAGCGATCCTCCCGCCTCGGCCTTCCAGAGTGCTAGAATGACAGGCGTGAGCCACCGCGCCCCGCCTAATTGTCTGACTGAAGCATTGTACGAGGCAACAATGTAACAAAAGCATCATTCGAGGTAGCAATGTGGCGATGCATTGCAAGAACGCAATAAAAGCTCACGCCTGTCATCCCGGCACTCTGGGAGGCCGAGGCGGGAGGATCGCTCAAGGTCAGGAGTTCGAAACCAGCCTGAGCAAGAAAGAGTGAGACCTCCGTCTCTACTATAAATAGAAAGTAATCGGCCAACTAAAACTATATATAGAAAAAATGAGCCGGGCATGGTGAGGCAGGAGTGAGACTCTGTTAAAAAAAAAAAAAAGTTCACGTGGAGTTTCAGGGCTGGGCTCTTTGGTGAGTCGGCTCAAAAACATAGTAGGGGTGATGGGGTCTGTCTTCGGAGAAACTATAGGGACAGAGTCCTGCTTGGGTCTCCCTCCCGGAGGGGGGGGTAGGGCTTCTATTGCGCACCTGCTCAGACATCCTGCGGGGGCTTGTTTCATGGGTGGGTCTTGTTTTCGGGGAAACATGGTACCTTTGTCAGTTCCTAAGGGTCGTGAGGAATCTTAAAAGTGACAATGTGAAAAGCCAGACATGCTTCTAAATATAGAATTTTGCTACTTTGGATACACGACTGTCCCGAAACAGCGATGATTTGCTGCTGATTTTTTTTTTGAGACAGAGTCTCTGTCACCCGGGCTAGAGTGAGTGCCGTGGTGTCAGCCTCGCTCACAGCAACCTCCGACTCCTGGGCTCACGCTATCCTCCTGCCTCAGCCTCCTCCTCCCGAGTAGCTGGGACTACAGGCATGCGCCACCACGCCCGGCTCATTTATTTTTCTATATAGTTTTAGCTGGCCAATTCATTTCTTTCTATATTTTTAGTAGAGACACGGGGTCTCGCTCTTGCTCAGGCTGGTCTCGAACTCCTGACCTCAAGCGATCCTCCTGCCTCGGCCTCCCAGAGTGCTGGGATGACAGGCGCGAGCCACCGTGCCCGGGCTGTGGGACTCTATGCGGTGGCTTTTGGGAGGGGAAGATCTTAGGGGTGGCCCTGTGCCAGGAACACAGATTCTGAGGCCCGAAGGGGCAAGAGAGTGGCCTCCATATATAGAACGAGGGGGACATGCCAGCAGCAGACACCTGCATGCCTGGCTCAAGAGAAGCAGGGAAGTCAAACTCAGGCGAAGGGAAGAAAAAAAGATACGAACATGTCTTGGAAAACATCAGCCCTCCGGGATGGGGCTGGAGTCTCTAAGTTCCTCCCCACTTGAAAATCCAATTTTAAGCCCAAAACCTTAGATTCACAGACACGCCTTGATCATCTTCACAGATCACATGCTTTCAGAATAAGGCAAGCACACCCCTGTGTCACCAAATGCCACCTCCGTTGTTCCCTTTGCCTCCGGGACTGGCATCCTTTTCTGACTTTTCCAAATGGGGCCACGTGTAACATCCTTTTTTTTTTTTTTTTTTTTTATTTTGGCATATTATGGGGGTACAGATTTTAAGGTTTCAATAATTTTTTTTTTTTGCATTCTTTATCGATAATGAGATGATGGGTGAGAGCAACAAACTGGACACCCAGGGGTGGGGGGAAATGGCCCTAAACAGCATTCAAGATCACAGCTGGCCGGCCGGGCGGGCGCAGTGGCTCAGGCCTGTCATCCCAGCACTCTGGGAGGCCGAGGCAGGGAGGATCGCTTGAGGTCAGGAGTTCGAGACCAGCCTGAGCAAGAGCGAGACCCCCCTGTCTCTACTAAAACTAGAAAGAAATCAATTGGCCAACTAAAAATATATAGAGAAAAAAAAATGAGCCGGGCATGGTGGCGCATGCCTGTAGTCCCAGCTACTCGGGAGGAGGCTGAGGCAGGAGGATCGCTTGAGCCCAGGAGTCGGAGGTTGCTGTGAGCGAGGCTGATGCCACGGCACTCACTCTAGTCTGGGCGACAGAGTGAGACTCTGTCTCAAAAAAAAAAAATGAAAGAAAAAAAAGATATGCTGATTCACCACCAGCACCTGACAACCTAGGGTATTTCAAAAACTTCTAGGCCGGGCGCGGTGGCTCACGCCTGTAATCCCAGCACTCTGGGAGGCCGAGGTGGGTGGATTGCTCGAGGTCGGGAGTTCGAAACCAGCCTGAGCAAGAGCAAGACCCCGTCTCTACTATAAATAGAAAGAAACTAATTGGCCAACTAATATACATAGAAAAAATTAGCCAGGCATGGTGGCGCATGCCTGTAGTCCCAGCTACTCGGGAGGCTGAGGCAGGAGGATCGCTTGAGCCCAGGAGTCTGAGGTTGCTGTGAGCTAGGCTGACACCACGGCACTCACTCTAGCCTGGGCAACAAAGCGAGACTCTGTCTCAAAAAACAAAAACAAAAAAACTTCTAGCTCCTAGGGGTCATCCACTCCCCCTGCAGAGTCTGGCTTTTAAAAACGTGCTGTTTGCAGAAAGGAGAATAAAATAAAACCGATTCCTCCGGGTGTGTACAATTCCTTTCCCCCCTCCCATCCCACCCCTCTGGGGCCAAGGAGACAACTTAGGGAGAAGGAGCCAGAACTTGGAAAAAGATTTATTTTTTCCCCCCCTGGCCGTAAATCTCAGCCCCTTGCCCCTCTGCCCAACGAGGCATGATAAAGTCCTTTTCCATAAAGTATTCAGCGGTGAGAGCCACAGAGTGCCCCGATCAGCATGGCCATCTGCTTCTAGCAGAACTGCTGCTCCCGGAAAAGCCCGGGGTGGAAAAGCGAAGGCAGGGAGAAAGGCCGGCACTGTTCCTCTCGGGGCTGGGGGACGAGCCGGAGGAGGCTGAATAGCTTTGGTCCTCCTTGTGCATCTGTTTCTATAGAGGCCGGAGAAGAAAAGGCCTGCATTCCGTGGGTGCAACCATTTGCAAAACAAAAAAAAACCGCACGCAGGAGAGAGAGAGGCATCCAAAGGGCAATATCGCATGCATGCATTGGGTGTGTGTGTGTGTGTGTGTGTGTGTGTGTGTGCGCGCGCGCGCGCGCCCCACCCCCTGGGGATAAAAGGGGCGCTATAAACAGATTTATAGAAACCTTTAATTGGTTTTCAATTGAAAACTGAAGAGGCTGAGAGTAGTAGGCAAAGCTGCTGTGCAGAGCTGGCTGCAAAAGGGATCTCACTGGGGGTGCCGGCAGTGGGGGGGGGTGTCTTGGAGAAGGCGTGATGGATTTTAAGCAAGGAGAAAGGGGGAAACTGATCCTCCCCTCCCCCTCCCAGGCCCAGTGAGGCTGCCCCGCTCTGAGCTTCGAACTTTCCTCCTGGGCCTGGGAATCCCTCTCTCTTTTCTTCCCTTCTTCCTCTTTGAGATCTGTAGGCTAGTGCAGAGAAGAGCCAGGGAAAGAATGCAAAAAGAGACGCAGGCCCCCGGCTGGGCGCGGTGGCTCAAGCCTGCCATCCCAGCACTCTGGGAGGCCCAGGCGGGAGGATAGCCTCAAGGTCAGGAGTTGGAGACCAGCCTGAGCAAGAGCTGCCAGACTCCAGTCTCTACTACAAATAGAAAGAAATTAATTGGACAGCTAAAAATATATAGAAAAAAAAATGTGTGGCTGTCAGGTGTTCTGCAATATAAAATAATAATAAAAGAAAAAATATAAAAAAGTAATAAAAAAAAAAGAAAAAATAAGAAAATTAAAAAAAAAGAAAAAAATTTAGCCAGGCATGGTGGTGGTGCATGCCTGTAGTCCCAGCTACTTGGAAGGAGGCTGAAGCAGGAGGATCGCTCAAGGTCAGGAGTTCGAGACCAGCCTGAGCAAGAGTGAGATCCCGTCTCTACTAAAAATAGAAAGAAATTAATTGGCCAACTAAACAAATATACAGAAAAAAATTTAGCTGGGCATCGTGGCACATGCCTGTAGTCCCAGCTACTCGGGAGGAGGCTGAGGCAGGAGGATGCTTCAAGGTCAGGAGTTTGAAACCAGCCTCAGCAAGAGCCAGGAGAGACCTTGTGTCTACTAAAAACAGAAAGAAATTAATTGGCCAACTAAACATATATATAGAAAAAAAAATGAGCTGGGCATGGTGGCGCATGCCTGTAGTCCCGGTGGCTACTGGGGAGGAGGCTGAGGCAGGAGGATCGCTGGAGCCCAGGAATCTGAGGTTGCTGTGAGCGAGGCTGACGCCACGGCACTCACTCTAGCCTGGGGAACAGAGCGAGCCTCTGTTTGCAAAAAAAAAAAAAAAAGTAATTGTAACTTTTTTCAGGTCTGGAAAAAACACAGACCCCATCCTAAATAAGGCCCGGCCTTTAGATCCAGGTACAGCAGCTGTCGGGGAGGCCCCTTTGAAAAACCGCCAGCCTCCAACCTTGACCTCCCTCCATTCCTTCCTTCCCTCCTTCTCTACCTTCTGGGGAGGGTGGGGGGGGCGTCTCTCCACCTGGTGCGCCAGGTGCCACGTCTCTGCAGGCCCCGCCCAGAGGGTTTATTATTATTTGGGAGCCGGGGATCTCTGCACCGGGCTCCCCTCCGCCTTAACTAACCCTTCCTGCACTGGCCTCCCACACCGGCCTCCCCTTACCTCCCCCCCCCCAGCGCCGCCCACCCACGCGGCATCCCCCGGGGGGCCGCCCGCCTGTCTGTTCCTGAAGCTAATTTATTGGGCCCGACCCTCCAGGATCATTTTCGGCTTCCCTAATTAATCAACGATAAAAGGCAATGGCGCAAGTTACGATTATGAGGGAGCTGGAAGACGCTTTGGAATGAAGATGGGCGAAGGGAAGGTGTGATTAATTGGAGGACACGACGGTGAAGCCTGGAGCCCGCGCGAGGAACAGGGCCCAGGGGGGCAAGCCTGACTCATTGGGGTTGCAGGGTGGGACCCCTACGCCGCCTGCCCTAAGCGCCCCTCACGAGGAGGGGGGGCCAGCCCCCAAAAGGAGGTCGCACGGGGGTCTTTGGAAGGGACGACTGGGTTCCCCACTCCAGCTCCAACCTCGCTTGAGGCCCAGCTCACCCGCCTGCAACCCCAGCCCACTGTGGAATCTCCCCACTCCCAGCCAGACAGTCTACCCTACTCCACATCAGCAGCGCCTTTTTTATTTATTAATTATTATTATTTTTTTTTATGAAGACACAGTCTCACTCCGTCGCCCGGGCTAGAGTGCCCTGTCGTCAGCAACCTCCAACTCCTGGGCTCAAGCGATCCTCCTGCCTCAGCCTCCTCCCGAGTAGCTGGGACTACAGGCATGCGCCACCACGCCCGGCTGATTTTTTTCTATATATTTTTTAGTTGTCCTCTCTCTTTCTTTCTTTCTTTCTTTCTTTCTTTCTTTCTTTCTTTCTTTCTTTCTTTCTTTCTTTCTTTCTTTCTTTCTTTCTTTGTCTTTCTTTCTGTCTTTCTGTCTTTCTTTCTGTCTCTCTGTCTCTCTCTCCCTCCCTCCCTCCCTCTCTTCCTTCCTTCCTTCCTTCCTTCCTTCCTTCCTTCCTTCCTTCCTTCCTTCCTTCCTTCCTTCCTTCCTTCCTTCCTTCCTTCCTCTTTCCTTCCTTCCTTCCTTCCTTCCTTCCCAGGGTCTGGCTTTTGTGCAAGCTGGTCTGGAACTCCTGACCTTGAGCGATCCTCCCGCCTCAGCCTCCTCCCGAGTAGCTGGGACTACAGGCATGCGCCACCACGCCCGGCTCATTTTTTTCTATATATATTTTTTAGTTGGCCAATTAATTTATTTCTATTTTTTTTTTTTTTTTTTTTTTTTAGTAGAGACGAGGGTCTGGCTCTTGCACAGGCTGGTCTCCAACTCCTGACCTGGAGCGATCCTCCCGCCTCGGCCTCCTCCCAGAGTGCTGGGATGACAGGCGTGAGCCACCCGCGCGCGCCCTGGCCATCCATCAGCAGCGCCTTTTCATGCGATTGCACCCGGTTCCTGCGCCCCCTGCGCCGGGGGTTTGTGTGGGGGGTGTGGGGTGTGAGGGGTGGGGTGTCCCACTGTCTCCCTTCCTGTCTTTGCACGCTCCTCCAGCGAGGCCAGGGCCTCGCGCAACGGCAGGGGGACGAGTCTAGCAGGCCAGAGAGATCTCCTTTGCTGGTGGAAGGGATTAGTCGTGCCCTGCTCCCAGGCTGCCTCCCAGAATGTCGCCCCGCGGGATTAGAAGGCGCACTCGACCCGGGCGGGCGCGCAGGTCGCCTTCGCCGCTCGCTGCGATGATTAACGTTTCCGAGGGGATTTGCGCCCGAGCTTTGCGCGCGAGGAGCTCTCTCTCTGGGGTGGTGGGGGTGGTCTAAAGCCCCGGGCTGGGGCGGCAGCGGCGACAGACACGGGGTGAGCGGTGGCCTGGGGGTGTGGGGGGCTGTCACCGTGGGCGGGGCACGCGCCAGGACACTGGGGGACTAGAGGGGACGTCAGGTGGGCGCGCAGGTGCGCAGGTGCCTCCTCCCCACCGCCGGCGCCACCACCGACCGCGTTGGAGGGAAACGGGGACTGTCCGGAGAGCTTGACTTTATTTGGTCTTTTGGGGGGAGCGCGTGCGCAAACTGCAGAGGGTCCCCAGCGACCCGACTTTTCCCGCGGCGACAGAAAGGGGTCCTGCAAAGTGGGGGTGGGTGTGTGTGTGGGGGGGTGGTCCTGGGCTCCACACGCTGGGGGGAAACTCCGCTCCCAAACGGCAGCGCGCTCGTGCCCGCGTCAAACAGGCGCGGTCCCCCGTCCCCGTCCCCAAGAATGAGTTCAGCCTCCCCCCCTGAGCGCTGCCAGGGCTCACTCAGGGGACACTTGGGGACACCCGGGGGTGGAGGGGCTAGGGGAAGCTGGCGGCTGGGCGCGGAGCCCTTCCCTCCACTCGTTTGCAGCGCGCCCAGAGACCCTCCCTGAGCCAGGTGGGGACGCGCGAAGGGAAACTGGGGGTGCATGCAAGCGCCGGGTGCAAAAGGGGGGGCGGGGAGAAGGGAGGAGGGGACAGGGGGCGGGAGAAAGAGAGAGAGAGGGAGAGAAGCAGAGAGCGCGCGCGCGCGGAGTGCGAGGAGCAGAGAGGGGACACGGGGAGGGAGGTGGTCGCAGCTGGTGAGCGGCCTGTCCTGTCCCCGGGCTGGCCCCGGCTGGGCGCGGCGCTGGGACCGAAGCCCGCCCTCCTGCCCCGCTCTGCGCGCCCCTCCCGGCGCCCGCGGGTCGCTGGGTCCTGAGACTGTCGCCCTCCCCCGCGCCCAGGACAAGAGGCAAAGGGAGGAGGAGGAGGAGGAGGGTCTGCGGACGAGCGGGGTGGTCCCGGAGAGGCCAGGCTGCACCCTTCCCCGCGCCCTCCCTGCGCTTACCCCGCGCCGGCTTCCTTCCTTCCTTCCTTCCTTCCCCAGGGGGGCGGCGGGGCTCCTGCGGTGGGGACGCGGGTGTCCCTCGCGGGGGTCCCTCCGGCCGAACCGAGCCAGCCCGGCCCAGCCCAGCCCGGCCGGAGCCTGCGGGGCCAACGGTCCCGGCTGGGCCTCGGCGGCGGCGGTGGCGGCGGCAGCTGGGAGGGAGGGAGGAGGGAGGAGGGGGGAGCGGCCGCCGGCTGCTGCGGGGCGGGGGCGTCTGGGGTCCGCGGGCTGGGCGCGGGGAGCCGCCATCTGGAGCCTCCGCGGGGGCGGCGGGGGCGGGGAGGGAAGGGCCTGGCGCTCGGCCCGGGCGTGAGGGGCAGGGTCTGTCCAAGCGCTAGCACGCGGGTGTCGTGGGAGGGGGGACGGGCCCAGGGAGAAGAAGAGAGGAGTCCTGCAAATTCCATGGCATCCCCACCCCCTCCCCAACCCCCGCAGGTTTAGGGCACAAGCGCTGGACACACTTGGCAATCGCCCCCCCCCACCCAGGGCAGATTTAGGGCTCAAGCGCTGGACCCACTTGGCAATCGCCCCCCCACCACCCACACCCAGGGCAGATTTAGGGCACAAGCGCTGGACACACTTGGCAATCGCCCCCCACACACACCCAGGGCAGATTTAGGGCTCAAGCGCTGGACACACTTGGCAATCGCCCCCCCCCTCGGACCCAGGGCAGATTTAGGGCACAAGCGCTGAACACACTTGGCAATTGCCCCCCCACCCAGGGCAGATTTAGGGCACAAGCGCTGGACACACTTGGCAATCGCCCCCCCCTACCCCACCCAGGGCAGATTTAGGGCTCAAGCGCTGAACACACTTGGCAATCGCCCCCCTACCCCCACCCAGGGCAGATTTAGGGCTCAAGCACTGGAAACACTTGGCAATCGCCCCCCCCCCACCCAGGGCAGATTTAGGGCACAAGCGCTGGACACACTTGGCAATCGCCCCCCCCCCCACCCAGGGCAGATTTAGGGCTCAAGCGCTGAACACACTTGGCAATCGCCCCCCTACCCCCACCCAGGGCAGATTTAGGGCTCAAGCACTGGAAACACTTGGCAATCGCCCCCCCCCCACCCAGGGCAGATTTAGGGCACAAGCGCTGGACACACTTGGCAATCGCCCCCCCCCCACCCAGGGCAGATTTAGGGCTCAAGCGCTGGACACACTTGGCAATCGCCCTCCCACCCAGGGCAGATTTAGGGCTCAAGCGCTGGACACACTTGGCAATCGCCCCCACCCAGGGCAGATTTAGGGCTCAAGCGCTGGACACACTTGGCAATCTCCCCCCACCCAGGGCAGATTTAGGGCTCAAGCGCTGGACACACTTGGCAATCGCCCCCCTACCCCCACCCAGGGCAGATTTAGGGCTCAAGCACTGGAAACACTTGGCAATCGCCCCCCCCCCACCCAGGGCAGATTTAGGGCACAAGCGCTGGACACACTTGGCAATCGCCCCCCCCCCACCCAGGGCAGATTTAGGGCTCAAGCGCTGGACACACTTGGCAATCGTCCCCCCACCCAGGGCAGATTTAGGGCTCAAGTGCTGGACACACTTGGCAATCGCCCCCCCCCACCCAGGGCAGATTTAGGGCACAAGCGCTGGACACACTTGGCAATCGCCCCCCACCCACCCAGGGCAGATTTAGGGCACAAGCGCTGGACACACTTGGCAATCGCCCCCACTACCCCACCCAGGGCAGATTTAGGGCACAAGCGCTGGACACACTTGGCAATCGCCCCCCCCAGGGCAGATTTAGGGCTCAAGCGCTGGACACACTTGGCAATCTCCCCCCACCCAGGGCAGATTTAGGGCTCAAGCGCTGGACACACTTGGCAATCTCCCCCCCCCCAGGGCAGATTTAGGGCTCAAGCGCTGGACACACTTGGCAATCGCCCCCCCCACCCCACCCAGGGCAGATTTAGGGCACAAGCGCTGGACACACTTGGCAATCGCCCCCCCCCCACACCCAGGGCAGATTTAGGGCTCAAGCGCTGGACACACTTGGCAATCGCCCCCCCACCCACCCCAGGGCAGATTTAGGGCTCAAGCGCTGGACACACTTGGCAATCGTCCCCCCACCCAGGGCAGATTTAGGGCTCAAGTGCTGGACACACTTGGCAATCGCCCCCCCCCACCCAGGGCAGATTTAGGGCACAAGCGCTGGACACACTTGGCAATCGCCCCCCACCCACCCAGGGCAGATTTAGGGCACAAGCGCTGGACACACTTGGCAATCGCCCCCACTACCCCACCCAGGGCAGATTTAGGGCACAAGCGCTGGACACACTTGGCAATCGCCCCCCCCCAGGGCAGATTTAGGGCTCAAGCGCTGGACACACTTGGCAATCTCCCCCCACCCAGGGCAGATTTAGGGCTCAAGCGCTGGACACACTTGGCAATCTCCCCCCCCCAGGGCAGATTTAGGGCTCAAGCGCTGGACACACTTGGCAATCGCCCCCCCCACCCCACCCAGGGCAGATTTAGGGCACAAGCGCTGGACACACTTGGCAATCGCCCCCCCCCACACACCCAGGGCAGATTTAGGGCTCAAGCGCTGGACACACTTGGCAATCGCCCCCCCCCCACACACCCAGGGCAGATTTAGGGCTCAAGCGCTGGACACACTTGGCAATCGCCCCCCCCCACCCAGGGCAGATTTAGGGCTCAAGCGCTGGACACACTTGGCAATCTCCCCCCACCCACCCAGGGCAGATTTAGGGCTCAAGCGCTGGACACACTTGGCAATCTCCCCCCCCCTCCGGGCAGATTTAGGGCTCAAGCACTGGACACACTTGGCAATCGCCCCCCCACCCCACCCAGGGCAGATTTAGGGCACAAGCGCTGGACACACTTGGCAATCTCCCCCCCCCAGGGCAGATTTAGGGCTCAAGCGCTGGACACACTTGGCAATCGCCCCCCCCCCCACCCAGGGCAGATTTAGGGCACAAGCGCTGGACACACTTGGCAATCGCCCCCCCCCACCCCACCCAGGGCAGATTTAGGGCTCAAGCGCTGGACACACTTGGCAATCGCCCCCCCCCAGGGCAGATTTAGGGCTCAAGCGCTGGACACACTTGGCAATCTCCCCCCACCCAGGGCAGATTTAGGGCTCAAGCGCTGGACACACTTGGCAATCTCCCCCCCCCCAGGGCAGATTTAGGGCTCAAGCGCTGGACACACTTGGCAATCGCCCCCCCCACCCCACCCAGGGCAGATTTAGGGCACAAGCGCTGGACACACTTGGCAATCGCCCCCCCCCCACACCCAGGGCAGATTTAGGGCTCAAGCGCTGGACACACTTGGCAATCGCCCCCCCACCCACCCCAGGGCAGATTTAGGGCTCAAGCGCTGGACACACTTGGCAATCGTCCCCCCACCCAGGGCAGATTTAGGGCTCAAGTGCTGGACACACTTGGCAATCGCCCCCCCCAGGGCAGATTTAGGGCTCAAGCGCTGGACACACTTGGCAATCTCCCCCCACCCAGGGCAGATTTAGGGCTCAAGCGCTGGACACACTTGGCAATCTCCCCCCCCCAGGGCAGATTTAGGGCTCAAGCGCTGGACACACTTGGCAATCGCCCCCCCCTCCAGGGCAGATTTAGGGCTCAAGCGCTGGACACACTTGGCAATCGCCCCCCCCCACCCAGGGCAGATTTAGGGCTCAAGCGCTGGACACACTTGGCAATCGCCCCCCACCCAGGGCAGATTTAGGGCTCAAGCGCTGGACACACTTGGCAATCTCCCCCCCCCCAGGGCAGATTTAGGGCTCAAGCGCTGGACACACTTGGCAATCGCCCCCCCCCCACCCAGGGCAGTTTTAGGGCACAAGCGCTGGACACACTTGGCAATCGCCCCCCCCCCCCCAGGGCAGATTTAGGGCTCAAGCGCTGGACACACTTGGCAATCGCCCCCCCACACACCCAGGGCAGATTTAGGGCTCAAGCGCTGGACACACTTGGCAATCGCCCCCCCACCCACCCCAGGGCAGATTTAGGGCACAAGCGCTGAACACACTTGGCAATCTCCCCCCCCACCCAGGGCAGTTTTAGGGCACAAGCGCTGGACACACTTGGCAATCGCCCCCCCACCCACCCCAGGGCAGATTTAGGGCACAAGCGCTGGACACACTTGGCAATCGCCCCCCCACCCACCCCAGGGCAGATTTAGGGCTCAAGCGCTGGACACACTTGGCAATCGCCCCCCCACACACCCAGGGCAGATTTAGGGCTCAAGCGCTGGACACACTTGGCAATCGCCCCCCCCCCACCCAGGGCAGATTTAGGGCTCAAGCGCTGGACACACTTGGCAATCGCCCCCCCACACACCCAGGGCAGATTTAGGGCTCAAGCGCTGGACACACTTGGCAATCGCCCCCCCCTTTGCACCACGCACATGTGGGCACTTGGACCCCCCCAGGCACCGCTAGCCCCCCACCCTGTCCGTTCTCCCTCTTGGGTGGGGGGCAGGTGGAGACGGGGCTCCCCGGGCGCACCCACACTCCCACGTGGGCGCCCCTGCGCCTCCGCAGCGGTCTCCTCATTTCCCTTCCCTCCCACCTTGGCCATCCCCCTCCAAACCCGCCTGGGGTTTCGGGGCGCCCCCGCCCTGGGGGAGCAGCGGGAAGCGGGACAGGCTCTGACCGCTGGGGGACACGCCACGCTGGGGATGAACTTGGGGTTCCTGCGGGTGGTGCAGGAGGAGGGGATGAGAGAGAGACAGACAGAGACAGAGACAGAGAGAATGAAGGAGAGAGAGGGGGGAAGGAGAGAGAGAGGGAATGAAGGAGAGAGAGAGAGAAAGAGAGAGAGAATGAAGGAGAGAGAGAAAGAGAGGGAGAGAGAGAGGGAATGAAGGAGAGAGAGAGAGAAAGAGAGAGAGAATGAAGGAGAGAGAGAAAGAGAGGGAGAGAGAGAGGGAATGAAGGAGAGAGAGAGAGAAAGAGAGAGAGAATGAAGGAGAGAGAGAAGGAGAGGGAGGGAGAGAGAGAGGGAATGAAGGAGAGAGAGAAAGAGAAAGTGAGGGAAGGAGAGAGAGAATGAAGGAGACAGAGAGGGAAGGAGAGAGAGAGAGAGGGAATGAATGGGAGAGAAAGAGAGAGAGAATAAAGGAGAGAGAGAGAAAGAGAGAGGGAATGAAGGAGAGAGGGGAAGGAAAGAGAGAGAGAAAGAGAGAGGGAAGGAGAGAGAGAGAGGAGGGAGAGAGAGAGAGGGAAGGAGACAGAGAGAGAGGGAAGGAGAGAGAGAGAGGGAAGGAGACAGAGAGAGAGGGAAGGAGAGAGAGAGAGGGAAGGAGAGAGAGAGAGGGAAGGAGACAGAGAGAGAGGGAAGGAGAGAGAGAGAGGGAAGGAGAGAGAGAGAGGGAAGGAGACAGAGAGAGAGGGAAGGAGAGAGAGAGAGGGAAGGAGGGAGAGAAAGAGAGAGAGAATGAAGGAGAGAGAGAGAGAAAAGGGAAGGAGAGAGAGAGAGAGGGAAGGAGAGAGAGAAAGAGAGAGAGAATGAAGGAGAGAGAGAGAGAAAAGGGAAGGAGAGAGAGAGAGAGGGAAGGAGAGAGAGAAAGAGAGAGAGAATGAAGGAGAGAGAGAGAGAAAAGGGAAGGAGAGAGAGAGAGAGGGAAGGAGAGAGAGAAAGAGAGAAGGGAAGGAGGGAGACAGGGAGAGCAGGGGAGGGAGAGGCTGCCTTGCTCGCCGGCCGTGGGCAGCGTGTCTTGGGGAATCCAGGCAGGGAGGACGGGATCGTGGAGGGAGGAGGGCGGATTCCCCAGCTGAGTCCCTCCTTCCATTCCAGACCCTCTGAGCGCTTTCCCTACTTTCACTTTGAGAAAACAACTTCCTCAGGCTGGCTGGGGGGGGGGGGGGAGTCGTGGTGGCTCACGCCTGTCATCCTGGCACTCTGGGAGGCTGAGGCAGGAGGATCGCCTGAGCCCAGGAGTTGGAGGTTGCTGTGAGCGAGGCTGATGCCACGGCACTCACTCTAGCCCGGGTGACAGAGCGTGAGACTCTGTCCAAAAAAGAAAAAAGAAAGCAATTTCCTTTCCCTGAATCTGCATGGGGCAGAGAGCAAACGCAAGGAAGGGAATGATTGAGTGCAGAGAAGGGGGGGTTGGGTAGTGAGGGGTTGGGGGTGGGGTGGGGGGGTTAGGGTTAGGGTTAGGCTAGGGAGTTGGGGGTGCGGTTTGGGTTTGGGGTGTTTGGGGTGGGGTGGAGGGGTTTGGCTAGGGGGTTGGGAGGTGGGGGGTGGGGTGTGGGGTGGGGTGGGGGGGTTAGGGTTAGGGTTTGGCTAGGGGGTTGGGGGTGGGGTGTGGGGTGGGGTGGGGTGGGGGGGTTAGGGTTAGGGTTTGGCTAGGGGGTTGGGGGGTGGGGGATGGGGTGGGGGGTTTGGGGTGGGGTGAGGGGGTTAGGGTTAGGGTTAGCCTAGGGGTTTGAGGGTTGTGGGGTGGGGTGGGGGTTTTGGGCTGGAGTGGGGGTGTTAGGGTTAGGGTTAGGCTAGGGCGTTTGGGGGTAGGAGGTGGGGTGTGGGGTGTGGTGGGGGATTGGGGTGGTTGGGGGTGTATTTCCTCACAATTCCCCCTTCCCAGCTGCAGACCTGTCACCGAGAACGTCCCCACCGTGCCAGGCGGGCTGTGATCCGGCGCACGCCTTGGCGGTGGCTGGCTGGCTGTTGGTCTCAATTAAAAAATAAAATAAAATAAAACAAAATACATTTGCAGTCCCACTTCCACCCCAAAGCATGAAGAGACCCCCTCCAGCTGTCTCCCTCATGCGCGCGTGTGTGTGTGTGTGTGTGTGTGTGTGTGTCCGGCACCATGGTGTCATGTAAACGAGCTGGCGTGTCACCCAGCGGCACATCTGGTGGGTGTAGGCGGCATTCATTATCGCACGGGGGGCTTCCACCCCGAGGCTCCCCAAGGCTGCGGCTGCCACAGGGGGTGCCCGCTGCCAATCACCCCATCCGCGGGCTGCCAACCCCGGGGCCGGCGGGCGCCTGGGGCGGGGGTCCTGCCTTCCACCCTGGCTCTAGGACTGCAGGGAACAGTGTGGGCAGAGAGGAGGAAGACATGCAAGGTGCAGCACGCAGGATGCCAGGCGCCCAGAAGATGGGTCCCTGGAGAAGATGATTGTGTGCTGAGAGTCATTTAGCAAGAAAGCAAAAAAAAAAAAAAAAAAAAAAAAAAAAATGAGGGTTTTTTTTTTTTTTTTGGGATGGAGGCGGCCGAAACACCCTTGCAGGCACCTGGAAATGGAGTTTGCTTTTCTAAAAACACACAATCCAATCCACCCCCCGACCCGCCCCCCAAATGGAACATGGTCCTCCTCCCTCTTTGATTTGTCATTGGTGCCTCCACTTAGCTAGAAGCCTCCGAAAAGAGCACACGTTGCTGCCTTGGTCTGATGCCCAAGAGCAAGAACACCTGGCGGCTGTCAGTTTTCTGTCATTCATCCTCTCAGATTTGTGAGACAGAATAGGGGTGCGGGGGGGAAGGGAGCGTGACAGGCTATCTTCGATGCACTTTATTTTTATTTATTTATTTGGTTTTTCGAGACAGAGTCTCGCTCTGGTCGCCCGGGCTGGAGTGAGTGCCGTGGCGTCAGCCTCGCTCACAGCAACCTCCAACTCCTGGGCTCAAGCGATCCTCCTGCCTCAGCCTCCTCCCGAGTGGCTGGGGTTACAGGCATGTGCCACTGTGCCTGGTTAATTTTTTTCTATATATTTTTAGTTGGCCAATTCATTTCGTTTTTATTTTTAGTAGAGATAGGGTCTCACTCTTGCTCAGACTGGTCTCGAACTCCTTTTTCTTTTCTTTTCTTTATTTTTTTTTGAGACAGAGTCTCGCTTTGTTGCCCAGGCTGGAGTGAGTGCCATGGCATCAGCCTCGCTCACAGCAACCTCCAACTCCTGGGCTCAAGCGATCCTCCTGCCTCAGCCTCCTCCCGAGTAGCTGGGACTACAGGCATGGGTCACCACGCCCGGCTCATTTTTTCTATATATATTAGTTGGCCTTTTAATTTCTTTCTATTGATAGTAGAGACGGGGTCTCGCTCTTGCTCAGGCTGGTCTCGAACTCCTGACCTCGAGCGATCCTCCCCCCTCGGCCTCCCAGAGTGCTGGGGTGACAGGCGTGAGCCACCACGCCCGGCCAAGGACACTGTACTTGAATTTAGTCATTTCTTTGTGAGTTTTACCAAATTCTAATTCGGAATAAGGGCTTGGGCTCACTATGTCCATAAGACCTGAACATCTGACTTACATGTAAATCAATTTAGTCTTTGCAAGAAAAGTATTAAATAGAATGCGTTTATAAATTTAAATGAAAGAAAATGACTCACAAGGGCTGGGGTTTGCACCTCAGTTCTATGAGTCATGAAGTGTTTGATTTGGGGGTAATTTTACTTGCCTAAATCATATTTCCTCATTTGTAAAACGGGTTATTGATGCTAACGTGTTGGTGAGTTATTGTGAGGCTTAGAGATTAATGTCACGCAGAGAATGTCTTTAAAATATAGTTCTCAGAGACCCAGCAGGAAACAGAATTCACCCAAAATAGATCATTTTAGGAGACTAGTAGTTACCCCCCCTTATATGCAGATTTCTTTTCTTCTTTCTAAAACTAAGTAAGTACAGTATGATAAAATGTTCTGAGAGTGAGAGACAGAGCACACATTCAAATAACTTTTATTACAGTATATTGTTATAATTGTTCCATTTTATTTATTATTACTCGTTCTTAATCATTTTTTTTTTTTTTGAGACAAAGGCTCACTCTTGTTGCCCAGGCTAGAGTGAGTGCCGTGGCGTCAGCCTCGCTCACAGCAACCTCCGACTCCTGGGCTCAAGCCATCCTCCTGCCTCAGCCTCCCCTCGAGGAGCTGGGACTACAGGCATGCGCCACCACGCCCGGCTCATTTTTTCTATATATTTTTAGTTGTGCAGCTAATTTCTTTCTATTTATAGTAGAGACGGGGTCTTGCTCTTGCTCAGGCTGGTTTCGAACTCCTGACCTCGAGCGATCCTCCCGCCTCGGCCTCCCAGAGTGCTGGGATGACAGCCATGAGCCACGGGGCCTGGCATTAATACCTTATGGTATTGAATTCTATCACAGGTGTGTATGTATAGGAGAAAACATAGTATATATGGGGTTCAGTACTCTCCTTGGTTTCAGACATCCAATGCAGATCTTGGAATGTGTCTCCACTGCTTCCTGCCCTCAAGTGAGGACTACTGTACTCACAGAGGTGATGGGGTGTGGGAACAAAAGAGACGGTGAGACACACAGAAATCAGACAGCTCACGCCTGGCATCCCAGCACTCTGGGAGGCCGAGGCAGGAGGATCGCTCGAGGTCAGGACTTCGAGACCAGCCTGAGCAAGAGCGAGACCCCCGTCTCTACTATAAATAGAAAGAAATTAATTGGCCAACTAAAAATAGATAGAAAAAATTAGCCGGGCATGGTGGCGCATGCCTGTAGTCCCAGCTACTCGAGGGGAGGCTGAGGCAGGAGGATCGCTTGAGCCCAGGAGTTGGAGGTTGCTGTGAGCGAGGCTGACGCCACGGCACTCACTCTAGCCCGGGCAACAGAGCGAGACTCTGTCTCAAAAAAAAAAAAAAAAAAAATAGCAAGAAGCTAGTAGGAGAGGAAGCAACGTGTCTACATCCTGGGTTAGGACCAGAATCTTAGAGGAGCAACCCAGTGAGAGATATAGAGATACAGCCACTGGCCGGGCGCGGTGGTGGCTCACGCCTGTCATCCCAGCACTCTGGGAGGCCGAGGTAGGAGGATCGCTCGAGGTCAGGAGTTCGAGACCAGCCTGAGCAAGAGTGAGACCTCGTCTCTACTATCAATAAAGAAAGAAATTCATTGGCCAACTAATATATATAGAAAAATTAGCCGGGCGTGGTGGCGCATGCCTGTAGTCCCAGCTACTCGGGAGGAGGCTGAGGCAGGAGGATCGCTTGAGCCCAGGAGTCTGAGGTTGCTGTGAGCGAGGCTGACGCCACGGCACTCACTCTAGCCCGGGCAACAGAGCGAGACTCTGTCTCAAAAAATAAATAAATAAATAAGAGAGATGCAGCTACTGTTATAGGAAAGAGGGAACATGAAAAAACACCCCAACCTTTTTCTTCTCACACCCTCCAGTTTCATGTTAATGCCTCCCATTGGCCAAACCCAACTGGAAACTACCAGGTTTCCCCGGAAAATAAGACAGGATCTTTTATTTATTTTTCCTCAAGAAGACACCCTAGGGCTTATGTTCAGGGGATGTGTTATTTTTTTTTTAAGTACGGTACAACCATCTGCATTGATTCAAATAGAGTGAAGTCATCGTCTTCTGGAACATCATCCTCACTCTCCAGACCCCGAATCCCATCCCGGATGTCTTGCGACTCTGTTTCCTTTAGAGCCAGCGGCCCCGATCTCTCCTGTCGAGCACTAGAGCTCTCACGGGGCGGATGAGAAGGGCTGCTCGTGTTCTTTCCCGCTCCGCGACGACACGCAAGGGTTGTGCAGATGCGCTGCGCAGCCACGCCCCTCACTAGGGCTGATTTTCATAGCCACGCCCCTCACTAGGGCTGATTTTCATAGCCACGCCCCTCACTAGGGCTGATTTTCATAGCCACGCCCATCACCAGGGCTGATTTTCATAGCCACGCCCACCACTAGGGCTGATTTTCGTAGCCACGCCCATCACTAGGGCTGATTTTTGGGGTAGGGCTTCTACTGCGCACATGCTTAGACATCCTGCTGCCGCTTATTTTATGGGTAGGGCTTATTTTGGGGGAAACACGGTATTCGGCAAGGTGCTAGAACATGGTAATGAGTCTGCATCCGTCAGCCCCTCAGATTGCAGAACCAGGTGGAGGAAGATGAAGCATGCATCTCAGAGAGACACACGAAGAACAACTACCACCCTACTGTTATCATTCACAAACAGAATTCCCCGGGGAACCCTTCCTGCAGACATCTTTTGAATGCACAATTCCAATGGCAAAACAAAACAAAACAAAAAAAAAACTCTAACGGGCTTTGTCAATGTGAGCATCCAAGTTTTTAAGAATCAAGTCTCGGTGCTCTTTGGCTGGGAGTTTTTCCTAGTAGCACCCATGGAAGATTTCCAGAAGTCTCCGCGGGCTTTGCAAGCCAAGACCTGGAAGAATTTGAGCGGACACCTTCTTCAGCTTCCTGCGGGCATTCCCGGGTCTCTCGTCATCTTGTGGTTTCCTGTGTCAGGACCCGTCCTGCTATTCATGGTGAGTCACCTGCCGACTGTTGTTTCCAAGTCACTCCTACAGCATAATCAACCCCCCAGCAATAGGAAACCCGATTCCCGGCTTCCCTTGGGTTTGGAGAGCCTGTGTAGAATTTTTCACATATGTATTTTCGGTTGTCCAGCTAATTTCTTTCTATTTTTTTTTTTTTTTGAGACAGAGTCTCGCTTTGTTGCCCAGGCTAGAGTGAGTGCCGTGGCGTCAGCCTAGCTCACAGCAACCTCAAACTCCTGGGCTCAAGCGATCCTCCTGCCTCAGCCTCCTCCCGAGTAGCTGGGACTACAGGCATGCGCCACCATGCCCCGCTAATTTTTTCTATATATATCAGTTGGCCAATTAATTTTTCTATTTATAGTAGAGACGGGGTCTCGCTCTTGCTCAGGTTGGTTTCGAACTCCTGAACTCAAACGATCCGCCCGGCTCGGCCTCCCAGAGAGCTAGGATGACAGGCGTGAGCCACCGCGCCCGGCTCTTTCTATTTTTTAGAAGACAGAGTCACGCTCTTGCTGAGAGCTGGTCTCGAACTCCTGACCTCGAGCCGTCCTCCCGCCTCGGCCTCCCAGAGTGCCGGGATGACAGGCGCGAGCCACTGCGCCCGGCCAGCAAACACTGACCTCAGAAACTATCACATCCAACGTGACACATTGCGGGATGATTAAATCAAACTAATTAACATTTGCATCATTTCACATACTTATCTTTTGTGCGTGTGTGTGTAGGGTGAGAACATTCAAAATCTACACTTTTAGCACTTTTTGAACGCAGTATAGTACTGGTTTTTTTTTTGGAGACAGAGTCTCGCTCTGTTGCCTGGGCTAGAGTGAGTGCCGTGGCGTCAGCCTCGCTCACAGCAACCTCAGACTCCTGGGCTCAAGCGATCCTCCTGCCTCAGCCTCCTCCCAAGTAGCTGGGACTACAGGCATGCGCCACCACGCCCGGCTCATTTTTTCTATATATTTTTAGTTGGCCAATTAATTTCTTTCTAATTAAAGTAGAGACGGGGGTCTCCTTCTTGCTCAGGTTGGTTTCGAACTCCTGACCTTGAGCGATCCTCCCGCCTCCGGCTTCCAGAGTGCTGGGATGACAGGTGTGAGCCACCGCGCCCGGCCAGTATATTACTGTTAACTATACACACCATGCTGGACAGTAGATAACCGGAATTTATGTCTGCTATCTATCTGAAACTTGATATATTTTGACCAACATCTTCTCATATCTCCTCTCTCCCCAACTGGCTTTGGTGAGCACCATCTACTCTTTCCATCATTGAATGTAACTTTTTTTGGATTCCACAGGTCTATCCATGACATTGGCAAATGACAAGATTTTCTTCTTTGTTAAGGCCAAACAGTATTCCATTGTGTATGTATACCACGTTTTCTATATGCATTCACCTATTTTTTGTTTGTCTGTTTGTTTGTTTGTTTGTTTGAGACAGAGTCTCACTCTGTCGCCCAGGCTAGAGTGAGTGCCGTGACGTCAGCCTCGCTCACAGCAACCTCAGACTCCTGGGCTCAAGCGATCCTCCTGCCTCAGCCTCCACCCGAGTAGCTGGGACTACAGGCATGCGCCACCACGCCCGGCTAATTTTTTGTATATATATGTTTTTAGTTGGTCAATTAATTTCGTTCTATTTTTAGTAGAGACGGGGGTCTCACTCTTGCTCAGGCTGGTTTCAAACTACTGACCTTGAGTGATCCTCCCGCCTCGGCCTCCCAGAGTGCTAGGATGACAGGTGCGAGCCACCGGGCCCGGCTGCACTCACCTGTTCATGGACACCTAGGTTGATTCTGTGTCTTGGTTGTTGACAATAATGTTGCAATAAACACGGGGGTGCAGATACTGACTTGTGACCTTATTTAGAAAAAGGGTCTTGGCCGGGCGCGGTGGCTCACGCCTGTCATCCTAGCACTGTGGGAGGCTGAGGTGGGAGGATCGCTCCAGCTCAGGAGTTCGAGACCAGCCTGAGCAAGAGCGAGACCCCGTCTCTACTAAAAATAGAAAGAAATTAATTGGCCAACTAAAAATATATATTAAAAAATAATATGAGCCGGGCGTGGTGGCGCATGCCTGTAGTCCCAGCTACTCGGGAGGAGGCTGAGGCAGGAGGATCGCTGGAGCCCAGGAGTTGGAGGTTGCTGTGAGTGAGGCTGACGCCACGGCCCTCTAGCCTGGGCAACAGAATGAGACTGTCTCAAAAAAAGAAAAAGGTTGTTGGCTGATTCAATTAAGTTAAGGATCTCAACATGATGTCAACCTGGATCACATGAATAGATGTTAAATCCAATGACAAGCATCCTTTTAAGAGACATCCAGAAGAGTAAGGCAGAGAGAGAGGAGGAGATTGTAAGAAGACAAAGGGTGGATGTGGAAGTTTTCTAGCCAGAAGAAAGGAAATGCCTTGAGCCATCAGGGAAGCAGAAAAGAAGAATTCTCTCCTAAAGACTTCAAAGTGGCCGGGCGCGGTGGCTCACGCCTGTCATCCTCCCAGCACTCTGGGAGGCCAAGGCGGGAGGATCGCTCAAGGTCAGGAGTTTGAAACCAGGCTGAGCAAGAGCGAGACCCCGTCTCTACTTTAATTAGAAAGAAGTTAATTGGCCAACTGATATATATATAGAAAAAATTAGCCGGGCATGGTGGCGCATGCCTGTAGTCCCAGCTACTCAGGAGGAGGCTGAGGCAGGAGGATCGCTTGAGCCCAGGAGTCTGAGGTTGCTGTGAGCAAGGCTGACGCCACAGCACTCAGTCTAGCCTGGGCAACAGAGTGAGACTCTGTCTCCAAAAAAAAAAAAAAGACTTCGAAGAGACTGACACCTTGATTTTGGACTTGTGGTGCTTAAGAGTGTATGTCAGACAATTTCGCATCTTACTGGGAAATCTTCGATTCCACTGAAAACGTTATCTTGTTTTTTTTTTTTTTTTTTTTTTTTTTTTTGAGACAGAGTCTCACTTTGTTGCCCAGGCTAGAGTGAGTGCCGTGGCGTCATCAGCCTAGCTCACAGCAACCTCAGACTCCTGGGCTCAAGGGATCCTCCTGCCTCAGCCTCCCAAGTAGCTGGGACTACAGGCATGCGCCACCATGCCCAGCTAGTTTTTTCTATATATATTAGCTGGCCAATTAATTTCTTTCTATTTATAGTAGAGACGGGGTCTCGCTCTTGCTCAGGCTGGTCTTGAACTCCTGACCTCGAGCAATCCGCCCGCCTCGGCCTCCCAGACGTTATCTTGTTTTTAACCTCCTTCCAATTGGGGGCAGGGTTACTTCCACCGTGGGATGAATTTCAGTACCCAGGACATAAGCACCAAAGGGCAACCTTTGTGGGCTGGCTTTCTCTTCTGTGAAATGAGAACGCAGTAGTGTTCAACCTGCAGAATGGCTCATTTTACGTGGAAAAGAATTTGAGCGTGCTTCGTAAGCTATAAAACCCTATACAAATGTACTTTAAAGCCAGGGAGGTGGTTAGGTGACTTTAAGCTGAAATATCACAACTTTTATGCTTTACGTTAACATTTTTTTTCCCCTCTCACTCCTTATTCCATTAAACTCGCTCATTCAAACATTAAATCGGTTATCCTAACATCTTAGCTTCCGCGATTTTGGATTACTTATCTATTTCAGATCATCATCCGAATTCAGGCCTAAGAAGCCTGTGTCCAGTTTTTGAGACTATTAAAAAAAGAGCACAGTTAAAAAATTCAGCGGACTCATAAAAAAAAAAAAAAAGAGCAAAGTGTATTTTGGAAAATTGTGAATAAGCAGGTTTTTTTTTTTTTTTTCTTTCTAAGACTGATATATTCACCAAAGCATTCCCAGTGGGCTAGGGCTCACTTGTTACATACCAAGCTACCTAGTTATTTTGACGTTTTTTCTTACTGGTAAAAGGTTGGCCGTGGGACTTTTGTTTTTGTTTCTGTTTTGAGAAAAGGAAGCTATTCAATTAGCATGTTGATCTGCATTTTAGACTTCTCCCTGTGTCTAAGAAAACCAACCACAACATCTAGATGCTAAATGAAAATTTCAATTAATAACCCTAATCAGTATGGCAAAAGTCATTCCCGACGTTTTGGAGTTTTCTGTTCTAACCTGGATTTTAGATGCTTCTCACAATAGCCTTCATGCTGAATTCACTTCAATCAGAGGAAGACTACGATTTTAGCAAGAAACGTCAGGAAGGATACGGTCAAAATAATAACGCCCGGCCTCACTCCTCACATTGCAGCCCTTGGCTTCCAGAATAATAAAAGGAAAGCCTGCGGAAAAACTTGTGCATGCCAAACAATGACTTCCCACATTCGACTCATTATCATTTCGCCGTGTTAACTCATGATGCATTCGTTTCCTTTATTTGCTTTCTCTGAAGGCATTTTTTTTTTTTTTGCACTTCACTGTTTACTGCTTGTCCAATATTTTGTTGTTTTTTTTTTTTTTCCTTTCCCACTATTCTTTGTTCAAACTGCAAAGATCCGAAATAAAAATATAATATAGAAGTAGTATAGGCATCAGCTAACATTCTCTGTGGCATATGGTACTCGAGTTGCCATATGTAACAGTGTTTAGTGATTCTGGCAAAGAGGCACGGAATGGTGAAATCCAACTGCCAGGATTGCTGAAAACAAATATGTAAATGCTTCAGGGCTTTTGTTATTCATAACATACCTCTAACACAGCACATACAATATGCTGTTCATTCTGCAACTAGTACAACTAATAAACCACATTTCTCTCTCTCTCTCTCTTATTTTTTTCAAGGCTCCTCCAAGTTTGTGTGGTCTTCTGCCTTTAACCTTGCACGGCTCTCCTGAACTCTAAGTTGCACACGGAGCTCGTGTTAATGAAAAGAGGCCTAGGGCAATGCATTTCATCCCTTTTTAAAGGGCATTCCTTTATTTATTATTATTTTTTTTTCTTTCAGATGAAAATCCAAAGTCTCCTGCAGTCGTTTTTTTTTCCAGGGGAAACAAAGAAAATGCTCTGAGCATATTGCCCACACTATATGCCCCTGTCGTGGGGGCAAAAGCAGATGACAACACAGATAACCAGAAAACACCAAGAGAGGGAAATTTGGGCAGAAGAACAAGAAGAGTTTCTCTGCCATGAAGCTGTCCAGGGTCCTCCCAGCGCCGAACGTTCAACAAGGGCGCGTCGTAATGTGAGGAGAGAGGTCTACGGACGTGATTATTGACGGGAAATAATGATAATTTTAACAACTTTGAAGCTGCAACGAGCATTCCAAGCATGTACGCTGGCCGGGCGCGGTGGCTCACGCCTGTCACCCCGGCACTCTGGGAGGCCGAGGCGGGAGGATCGCTCGAGGTCAGGGGTTCCAGACCAGCCTGAGCAAGAGCGAGACCTCCCCTGTCTCTACTAAAAAAATAGAAGGAAATTAATTGGCCAACTAAAAATATATAGAAAAAATTAGCCGGGCGTGGTGGCCCATGCCTGTAGTCCCAGCTACTAGGGAGGAGGCTGAGGCAGGAGGATCGCTTGAGCCCAGGAGTCTGAGGTTGCTGTGAGTGAGGCTGACGCCACGGCACTCTCTCTAGCCGGGGCGACAGAGCGAGACTCTGTCTCAAAACAAAAACAAAAACAAAGCATGTACATTGATGGTAACTTGGAGACAATCACAATGCAAGGGATAAAAGTCGGGCTGATTTTATTGTGTTTGTTCTCTGCTAAATTGGACGTGGCTGGTGGAAAATATACCTAAAGCCCCTCCTTTTCTGTCTCATCCCGGGCAGTCCACACAAAACGGAAAGAACAGCCCCCGTACTCAGAGGCCATTATTTCCCACTTGCCGTCAGACTAGCCCGTTTAACCTCTCTGAGCTTGTTTCCATGTGTACGGGGAGGATAATATCTTCCCCGGGGGATATTACCGGGAGGATAATATGCTATATAATCTTCGTGAAAGTGCACTCATCGGGCATTACTATTATTAAAAGGAAAGCATCTGCAGATTTTTCTGGTAGTTTAGAGACCTAAGGAAGCCTGCACTACTTAGCACTGAGGGTTTTTTTTTTTTTCAGCACGCACAGAAACGCAGAAGCATTATTGGAGATGGAAAGTTATGAACGTGCCCGGTGAGGTGGTTGACGAAGAGAGTGAGTCCTCCTGGGTTTAATTCTTTTAGGTTGGAGCAAATGAAAATTGCCATTATTATTATTATTTTTTTTATATATATATAGGTCAAAAAGGGCCTCGTGGAAGGAAATCCATTTAGTTCTCCTTAGCGGTTTTGAGGAATTCCCATGATACCACAAACAAACACGTTCTCACTTCTTCCTTTCAAGTTGCCGGCAGTAACTAACCAGTTATTAACCAGTAATTAACCAGTGATTAACCAGTAATTAACCAGTGATTAACCAGTAACTAACCAATGATTAACCAGTAACTAACCAGTGATTAACCAGTAACTAACCAGTGATTAACCAGTAACTAACCAGTAACTAACCAATGATTAACCAGTAACTAACCAGTGATTAACCAGTAACCAGTGATTAACCAGTAACTAACCAGTAACTAACCAGTGACCGGAAGAACAGCCAGCTTTCCATTTCTGCTAACTAGCTGCTTCTTTCCACCACTCCCAGTTGGTTATTTTATTATTATTATTTTATTATTAATAAAATATGTTATTATTAATAAAATAATGATACAGTTATTTTATTATTATTTTGATTGTAAGTCTGAAATGCTCCTTCACTCTCCATTTCCACTCCCTCTGTCTCAGGTGTTTGAAATACTCTTTTTTTTTTTTTTGAGACAGAGTCTCGCTCTGTTGCCCGGGCTAGAGTGAGTGCCGTGGCATCAGCCTCGCTCACGGCAACCTCAAACTCCCGGGCTCAAGCGATCCTCCTGCCTCAGCCTCCTCCCGAGTAGCTGGGACTACAGGCGTGCGCCATCATGCCCGGCTGATTTTTTTTATATATATATTTTTTTACTTGGCCAATTAATTTCTTTCTATTTTTAGTAGAGACGGGGGTCTTGCTCTTGCTCAGGCTGGTTTCAAACTCCTGACCTCGAGCGATCCTCCCTCCTCGGCCTCCCAGAGTGCTAGGATGACAGGCGTGACCCACCGGGCCCGGCCTAGAATAAAATATAAAAACGACGAGTATAGCATAGAGTAAATGTAAATATTGGGTTTTTTTGTGTGTGAAGCCTTTATTTTAGTGCATAGGAATGTGTGTGTTGGCTGGGCGCGGTGGCTCACGCCTGTCATGCCAGCACTCTGGGAGGCCGAGGCAGGTGGATCGCTCAAGGTCAGGAGTTCGAAACCAGCCTGAGCAAGAGCGAGACCCCTTCTGTAACATAAATAGAAAGAAATTAATTGGCCAACTAATATATAGAGAGAAAAAATCAGCCGGGCGTGGTGGCGCATGCCTGTAGTCCCAGCTACTCGGGAGGGAGGCTGAGGCAGGAGGATCGCTTGAGCCCAGGAGTCTGAGGTTGCTGTGAGCTAGGCTGACGCCACGGCACTCACTCTAGCCCGGGCAGCAAAGCGAGACTCTGTCTCAAAAAAAAAAAAAAAAAAGGAAATGTGTGTGTCTGTTGGACCGTGCCTATTTTAAAATGTGGCTTTAATCATTTTTTAAAAAAGTTTGAGGTTGGCTGGCGTGGAGTTCCATCTCTCACTTTTGCATTCGATACTGTGGTCTCAGCGTAGTATTTTCTTGCTGGAAACTGCGGACTCTCTGAAGGCAAGTGTGGGACGTGCATTTCATCTTTTTATAACCTCCCTCAGCCCCACAAGTCCCATGCACTTAGGAGGAGGTCGCTAAGTAGTCATGCAACGAATGTGCACAGAGGCCCGGATGCCTGTGTTTAAAAGGATAATAAACACCGTCCTTTGCATTGATACAGCGCTTAATTACTTTTCGGAGTGCTTTCTCCCATCGACGAGCTCATCGATAATTCAGAACTATCCTGTTGGAAGGAAGCATGCAGAGTGTTGTAGCATTAATGAATTTAATTATCTTCCAAGCGTGCCTCCCATTATCAGGAAGACCCAACAGGACATTGCTTAAATAGGCCCTAAACGTCTGGTTTGCAAAAAGGATCTAGGTTTTGTGGAGCCTGAAGCTTAAGTGCAGTGTTGGAGACCTTCACGAAGAACGAAGAGTGCAAATGACGGGTAGGAAATTAGAGGCGAGCCCACCCTGCCGCCCGGCCCGCCCCCCGGGGTGGGATGTTTTGAATCAGAAACTCTGGGCATGGGGGTTTGGGAATAACCGAGCTAGCGAATTTCCCCCAGTTTGGACTTGGTCTCAGATGGACCCCAGAGAATTTTGTTGAGGAGTCTGGCTGGGGGTGGGTGACCTGGTACGTACCATAATGGCATGGAATACTTGACTGCTCGCAATAGACGTGACCATTAACTCTAATATGTCACCATGCATGTGCTAGAAAATCGAAGAGACTCCTGCAGAATCTTTTTTTTTTTTTTTTTTTTTTGAGACAGAGTCTCACTTTGTTGCCCAGGCTAGAGTGAGTGCCGTGGCGTCAGCTTCGCTCACAGCAACCTCAAACTCCTGGGCTCAAGCGATCCTCCTGCCTCAGCCTCCCGAGTAGCTGGGACTACAGGCATGCGCCACCATGCCCAGCTAATTTTTTTTCTATATATATTTTTAGATGGCCAATTAATTTCTTTCTGTTTAGAGTAGAGACGGGGTCTCGCTCTTGCTCAGGCTGGTTTGAACTCCTGACCTCGAGCAATCCACCCGCCTCGGCCTCCCAGAGTGCTGGGATTACAGGCGTGAGCCACTGCACCCAGTCCTTTTTTTTTTTTTTTTTTTCATTCTTTCTGCACTTTTTCCTGGACTTCTGTCTTTCTTTTCTGCATACTTAGTCTCATTTAGCTTAGGTTCCTTCCGTTTTTCCCGTCTCCTGGATGTGGGGAGTGAGTTTGAGTGGGGTGAGAAGATGAATAATTATCGGTGTCCACCATGGGCCTGAAACGTTAGATGATCCCAGTTAATCTGTAGAACATTGTCTCATTCTCAGAAAGGCTAAATAAGTTGCTCAAGATTGCTGGATCAAATGGTAGACCCACTTGTATCGCTTTGAGCTATCTCCATGTTGCTTTCCACGGAGTTTGCACCAGTTTGCAGTCCCACCAGCAGTGTAGGAGTGTTCCTCTCTCTCCACATCCACGCCAGCATTTATTGTTTGAGGACTTTCTACCATTTGATCCGGCAATCCCACGACTGGGCATCTACCCAAAAGATCAAATGACACTCTACAAAAAAGACACCTGCACTCGAATGTTTACAGCAGCACAATTCACAATTGCAAAACTGTGGAAACAACCCAGGTGCCCATCCATGCACGAGTGGATTAATAAAACGTGGTCTGTGCTCACCATGGAGCACTACTTAGCTCTGAGAAACAGCGGTGACCCAGCACCTCTTGTGTTTTCCTGGCTGGAGCTGGAGCCCATCCTACTAAGGGAAGCGTCCCGAGAATGGAAACACAAGCACCACGTGCGCTCACCAGCAAACTGGTGTTGACGGATCAGCACCTAAGTGGACACACAGGAGTGACATCTGTCGGGTGTCGGGCAGGTGGGAGGGGAGGAGGGGACGGGTGTAGACAGACACGACGAGTGAGACGTGCACCGTCTGGGGGATGGGCACGCTTGAGGCTCTGACTTGAGAGGGGAGAGGGGGCAAGGGCAATATAGGTGACCTTAAAATTCATATCCTCATAATATGCTGAAATAAAAAAAAAAAAAGATTGCACAGGGCGGGAGACAGAGCCAAAATTAAAATACAAGCCTCTCTGGTAGCAAAGTTGGGCTTTAATCACTTTAGTTTGCCTCTTTTCCTTGATAGAGTTTAGAAATATCCCTGATTCCTGATCAATAACATTTCCAATACTTCCCAGCTTTGTGGAAACCCTAATCCTCACCTTTTCCCTTCCTGATGCTAATGATCAGATTGCACATGGAAAGCAAATTTTATACACGGCATTGCGTCTTCTGTTATAGATTTCCAGTCACAGTGCCAGTGTTGATATAACACCCTGCAAAGGACGAGATAGAGATGTGATCTGAGGCATCTTGTTCAATACTGACATGGGGCCGGGCGTGGCGGCTCACGCCTGTCATCCCAGCACTCTGGGAGGCCGAGGCAGGAGGATCGCTCGAGGTCAGGAGTTCCAGACCAGCCTGAGCAAGAGCAAGACCCCGTCTCTACTCAAAATAGAAAGAAATTAACTGGACAGCTAAAAATATATAGAAAAAAACCTCAGCCGGGCGTGGTGGCGCATGCCTGTAGTCCCAGCTACTAGGGAGGAGGCTGAGGCAGGAGGATCGCTTAGAGCCCAGGAGTTGGAGGCTGCTGTGAGCTACAATGAAGCCACTGCACTCAACCCAGGGCAACGGAGTGAGACTCTGTCACATCAAAAACAAACAAGGCAACTGCAACTGAGCACCCCTCTCCTCACAAACTCCCTACCCCTTCTAAAAAAGAAAGAAAGATATTCGTGTGTGTGTCTACACCCGGATGTTCTTATTTGAATTTTAGGTTCCCTTTTTTCCTATCAGGGCCATGACTTTAGGATCGGGAACTGCTAACGGCTTATACATTCAGCCTTATTTTTATCTGTGACTTTATCAATAAGACTCATAACCTGATTTATTTATTTATTTTGAGACAGAGTCTCGCTCTGTTGCCCGGGCTAGAGTGAGTGCTGTGGCGTCAGCCTCGCTCACAGCAACCTCCAACTCCTGGGCTCAAGCGATCCTCCTGCCTCAGCCTCCTCCCGAGTAGCTGGGACTACAGGCATGCGCCACCATGCCCGGCTCGTTTTTTTTTTCTATATATTTTTAGTTGGCCAATTAATTTCTTTCTATCTTTAGTAGAGACCGGGGTCTCGCTCTTGCTCAGGCTGGTTTTGAACTCCTGACCTCGATCGAACCTCCCGGCTAGGCCTCCCAGAGTGCTGGGGTGACAGGTGTGAGCCACCGTGCCTGGCCCATAACCTCATTTTTGCATGTTCTGTGCTCTGGCTGCTGGAGGTGAGAGTCTCTCTGAATATCGTGACGATAGACCACTGGCTTTCACGCTGTGTTCTGAGTTGGTAGTTGCTCAATCTGACTTTGTGATTTTCTTCCTTTTATCCCTTCACCGGGGCACCACCCCATTCCAAACACCTCTTATCATTATCGTTGTCCCTTTGTCTTTCAAATCCCAGAGATTGTTGCTTAAACCTTGTATCCTCTTCCACCTGTAGCCCATCCCAAGCGAGCACAGGTAAGACTTACTGAGTTGCTGCAGTACTGCCGTGTTTCCCCGAAAATAAGACAGGGTCTTTTATTTACTTTTCCTCAAGAAGACACCCCACGGCTTATTTTCAGGGGATGTGTTATTTTTTTTTTTTTTAGGTACGGCACAACCATCTGCATTGATTCAAACAGAGTGAAGTCGTCTTCTTCTGGAACATCATCCTCACTCTCCAGACCCCGGATCCCATCCCGAATGTCTTGCGACTCTGTTTCCTTTAGAGCCACCGGCCCCGATCTCTCCTGTCGAGCACTAGAGCTCTCATGGGGTGGATGAGAAGGGCTGCTCGTGTTCTTTCCCGCTCTGAGATGACACGCATGGGTTGTGCAGATGCGCTGCGCAGCCACGCCCGTCACTAGGGCTGATTTCCATAGCCACGGCCATCACTAGGGCTGATTTTCATAGCCACGCCTACCACCAGGGCTGATTTTCATAGCCACGCCTATCACTGGGGCTGATTTTCATAGCCACGCCCATCACTAGGGCTGATTTTCATAGCCACGCCCACCACCAGGGCTGATTTTCACAGCCACGCCCACCACTAGGGCTGATTTTCATAGCCACGCCTATCACTGGGGCTGATTTTCATAGCCACGCCTATCACTAGGGCTGATTTTCATAGCCACGCCCCTCACTAGGACTGATTTTCATAGCCACGCCCACCACCAGGGCTGATTTTCATAGCCACGCCCATCACTAGGGCTGATTTTCATAGCCACGCCCATCAGTAGGGCTGATTTTTCAGGGTGGGGCTTCTATTGCACACATTTTTGGACATCCTGCTGGGGCTTATTGCATGGGTAGGTCTTATTTTTGGAGAAATACGGTACCTCTCAGAGCTACCTCCTGCTCATCGCTCTCTTAGTTTGGGCTCCTCTGATCTCGTAAAATGAGGATGTCATTGCAAATAGATTTAGCAACTCCCAATCTCATTGCTCAAAGGGCAAGTCACCAAGTCACGTGGCCTAATAATTGCATGGGTGACCATTGAAGTGGGAATTTCGTTTTGCTACCTGCTGCTACCAGAAGCAGTGAGAGAGGAGGGAGCTAGGAGTGAAAGTTGGCTCAGCCAAACAGCAATGCTTGCCACAGAAGGTATGTAAAAAACATCACGCAACTACACACGCACACACACACACACACTCACACGTGCATGTCAGGCATATGTGTGTTTTAGTCTCTCTTCTGTGTATATAATAATGTTTACTCCTTAAAGCGTAAAACGAATAGTGGGAGGGTGGTTGGTAGAGGAGATAGTGGAAATTGTAGAAAGGAGTGGAGATATTTTGTGTGCATTTACGAGAAGGCTTGGTAGAGATCGTGAATGTGCTTTCTACACACTGACCATGACTGACCGGGTTCAAGACTTTTCTTTCTTCACTTAAAAGCAGTTTTATTTTATTTATTTATTTGTTTTTTTTCTTGAGACAGAGTCTCGCTTTTTTGCCCAGGCTAGAGTGAGTGCCGTGGCGTCAGCCTCGCTCACAGCAACCTCCAACTCCTGGGCTCAGGCGATCCTGCTGCCTCAGCCTCCCGAGTAGCTGAGACTACCACGCCCGGCTAATTTTTTCTATATATATTTTTAGTTGGCCAATTAATGTCTTTCTGTTTTTATTAGAGACGGGGTCTCACTCTTGCTCAGGCTGGCTTCAAACTCCTGACCTCGAGCCATCCTCCTTCCTCGGCCTCCCAGAGTGCTAGGATGACGGGCGTGAGCCACCTCGCCCGGCCTATTTGGTTATTTTTGAGACAGCGTCTTGCTCTGTCATCCCAGGCTGGATGGAGTCGATCAGAGCTCACCGCAGCCTGGAACTTTGAGGCTCAGGTGGTCCTCCCTCCTCGGCCTCCTGAGTGGTTAGGATGACAAGCATATGCCATACTTGGCTAATTATTACTTTTTTCTTTTTCTTTTTTTTTTTTTTGAGACGGAGTCTCACTGTGTCGCCCAGGCTAGAGTGAGTGCCGTGGCCTCAGCCTCGCTCACAGCAACCTCCAACTCCTGGGCTCCAGCGATCCTCCTGCCTCAGCCTCCTCCCGAGTAGCTGAGACTACAGGCATACACCACCATGCCCGGCTAATTTTTTCTATATTTTTTTAGTTGGCCAATTAACTTATTTCTGTTTTTATTAGAGACAGGGTCTCACTCTTGCTCAGGCTGGCTTCAAACTCCTGACCCTGAATGATCCTCCTTCCTCGGCCTCCCAGAGTGCTAGGATTATAGGCGTGAGCCACTGTGCCCAGCCGTTAATGATTTCTTTTTATTATTTTTTTGTAGCTCTGTTGCCCAGGCTAAAAGCCATTTTACACAGATAAGGGTTTAGTGGCAAAAACCTTTGCACAGTATTACCAAGAAGCTGCTAAATCACAGAGGAAAAAAAAAATCACAACTAACATCCATTGTGAGAAACAGAGAGGGTGCTGTCAATGGGGGTAAAAAAAGCCAAACTCTGTAAAATAATTTTAAAGAGATTCACTCTGAGCCGAATTTGAGGACCATGACCGGGAACCACTGCCAAGAGGCCTTGACCAGGTGGACTCGCTGTGGCTGGGTCACAGTTTGGTTTTTATACATTTCAGGGAGAGACAGGGGCTACGGGTAAAGCCATCAATCAATGTGTGGGAGGCAGACATTGGTTTGGCCCAAAAAGGTGGGCCATCTTGAAGTGGGCGGGGCTTACAGGTAACAGGTGGGTTTAAAGATTCTTTGGCTTGGAATTGCTTACAGCCATGTAGCTTTGTCTAAAGGCTTGGACTGTTTCAACATAAGGAGCTGTTATCAGAGACAAGCCAGGGGACACAGATTTGTTGGGTAAATTGAGGACCTGCAGGTGTGTCTTGCATACCCTTACGCCTGCTAATGGGTCACAAAGGATGTCCCCAAGAAGGGAGGGGGACATGATGAGCCCATGTGTGACCTCCCTCCTCCTGGCAGAGAATTTAGTTTTAGGACATTCCTTTGGCCACAAGGGGGTCCATTCAGTCAGCCGCAGTGGGGGGCTGAGCCTTAAGATTTTATTTGAATTCACAGTGCACAGAAAGATTGCCCAATAACATTTATCGACCTGAAGTGAGTTTTGCAATTCTGTTGACGTGAGCGGCTTGGATTCAATCAGGAAGTTCTTCATTTCCTCATCAGGAAACTATGAATGGTGAGGTTCACTCTCCTGATATTGTGAGTGGTTTGCAAAAATCCCAATTTTTAAGACAGTAGCAGAAAAAGACACAATGTGGAACATAATGTTAGATTACAAAATCTAACATTACATAATGTTACATTACAAAAATCAATCTGAAACTTCGCCCTAAAAAGAAAAAAATCTGGCCGGCCGGGCGCGGTGGCTCACGCCTGTCATCCCAGCACTCTGGGAGGCCGAGGCGGGAGGATCACTCAAGGTCAGGAGTTCCAAACCAGCCTGAGCAAGAGGGAGAACTCCAGTCTCTACTAAAAAGAGAAATTGATTGGCCAACTAAAAATATATAGAAAAAATGAGCCGGGCGTGGTGGCGCATGCCTGTAGTCCCAGCTACTCGGGAGGCTGAGGCAGGAGGATCACCTGAGCCCAGGAGTCTGAGGTTGCTGTGAGTGAGGCTGATGCCACGACACTCACTCTAGCCTGGGTGACAGAGTGAGACTCTGTCTCAAAAAAAAAAAAAACCCAAAAAACAAAAGACACCAAGTTTCATTATAATTTATTCTATGCAGACATATTGATAGTAATTAGTATACCAAGAAGGAAAATGACAGGGAAATAAAGTTTAGGTGCTGCCATATCCCACATTCCAATCCAGAATTTGCTGCCTGGGCTCAGACATAGAATTCTTTTCCATTTGTGCCTCTAAAGAGTTCGGCTGGGAACTTGTGTCTGCTAAACACACTATAACCCATATATAAAAGAGCATGCCATAGCGTAAGAAGAGGGCTTAATAAGAAAATAAATCTATGTGAATTTTAAATTCCAAACTGGTTTTAGTGTAAGTGCAACGGTAAATTCAAATTATTATTATTTTTCGCATGTGTTTTGTCTACTTCTTTAGGAGATTAAAATATAGTAGATGCACATTTAAATTGAATTTTACTGTAATTCGAATAAATAGGTTGATAGCCTATGTTTAAGTGGTTGGGGAAATGTTGATTTGTCATGAAAATACAGTGTAGATATTTACGGGAATGTTGACATGCTTGAGAGAGTACTACGTGTTTAATATTCTTATTATACAAATAAATTGTACAATAGGGATATTCTTCTTGAGACACCAAAGCTCCTTGGGTATTAGAGAATGTGTCATGTCCCTCAGACACAGGAAAATAAACACAATTCCTTAAGACCCATCACTTCATGAGCTGAGACGTTAAAAATAGAGGAGCATAATTATTACATGAGCTTCTCAAACATCTGCCCCATCATATTGCTTAATTGCTATTGAGACAAGGCAGCGAACGTCCAACAGATTTAGTCTCTTGCAAAACACAGAAACATTTCTCAATATTTTTCACTCTCAAGTAAATCCATTCATTCTCCTCTAGGGGAGATTAGCCAATAATCACCAAAATCCTTCCTTAAAGCAACCTGGAAACTCAGGAATTTCTTTATGATTTGAGTTCATGCGTTTAAAATAACCAGACTGCAAACCAACTGTATCAGCACCATTGATTTTCTTTTTCTTTTTTTCTTTTTTTTCCCCTTGAGACAGAGTCTTGTTCTGTTGCCCGGGCTAGAGTGAGTGCCGTGGCGTCAGCCTCGCTCACAGCAACCTCAGACTCCTGGGCTCAAGCGATCCTCCTGCCTCAGCCTCCTCCCGAGTAGCTGGGACTACAGGCTTGCACCACCATGCCCGGCTAATTTTTTCTATATATATTTTTAGTTGTCCGACTCATTTCTTTCTATTTTTTTTAGTAGAGACGGGGATCTCGCTCTTGCTCAGGCTGGTCTCCAACTCCTGACCTCGAGCGATCCTCCCGCCTCGGCCTCCCAGAGTGCTGGGATGACAGGCGTGAGCCACCTCGCCCGGCCGAAAAGGATTATTTGAAAACCACCTATAGATAACCTGTAGTTACTGCTATCACCACTCTGGGTCATTGGTTAATATGTGTTATTTTCTTCTCCATAAATACATGACAGGCTGATTAATTGTATGTATTTCCCCTAAATGAGAAGTAGGTTAATCCCATGAGGATCAGTGGTATCATCCTGTTCTCGAAAAGAATTCTCCATGATCATAAAGTCCAAAGAAATGCATGTTTGTAAAGGAAAAAGAAAATCCTAAGATAACGTCAAAAGAGAAAATAAGAGAAGTAGTAGCCGACATAAAGGACAATAGGAATTCAAGAAGAAAAAGGTGAGGCCGGGTGCGGTGGCTCATGCCTGTCATCCTAGCACTCTGGGAGGCCGAGGCAGGAGGATCGTTCGAGGTCAGGAGTTTGAGACCAGCCTGAGCGAGACCCCGACTCTACTATAAAAATAGAAAGAAATTAATTGGCCAACTAATATATATATAGAAAAAATTAGCCGGGCGTGGTGGCGCATGCCTGTAGTCCCAGCTACTCGGGAGGAGGCTGAGGCAGGAGGATGGCTTGAGCCCAGGAGTTGGAGGTTGCTGTGAGCGAGGCTGACACCACGGCACTCACTCTAGCCTGGGTGACAGAGCGAGACTCTGTCTCAAAAAAAAAAAAACAAACAAAGAAGAAGAAGAAAAAGGTGAGACAATAGAGCAAAGAAAAGACGTAGAAAATGAAACATAAGTCAAGGAGCAATTCCAAAATAGAGCCAACAGTGGGAGTCTTGGGAGGAAATAGAATAAAATAATAAGGCAAAGTTAATGAAAGTAGATCTGGTGGAAGATATCAAGAGTCTGGGCCGGGCGCGGTGGCTCACGCCTGTCATCCTAGCACTCTGGGAGGCCGAGGCGGGAGGATCGCTCGAGGTCAGGAGTTCGAGACCAGCCTGAGCAAGAGCGAGACCCCCGTCTCTACTAAAAATAGAAATTAGCTGGACAACTAAAAATATATATAGAAAAAAAATTAGCCGGGCGTGGTGGTGCATGCTTGTAGTCCCAGCTACTCGGGAGGAGGCTGAGGCAGGAGGATCGCTTGAGCCCAGGAGTTTGAGGTTGCTGTGAGCGAGGCTGACGCCACGGCACTCACTCTAGCCTGGGTAGCAAAGTGAGACTCTGTCTCAAAAAAAAAAAAACTAAAATAAAATATAAAAAATAAATAAATAAAACAATAAGGCAAAGTTAATGAAAGTCTGGTGGAAGATATCAAGAGTCTGGGCCGGGCGCGGTGGCTCACGCCTGTCATCCCGGCACTCTGGGAGGCCGAGGCGGGAGGATCGCTCGAGGTCAGGAGTTGGAGGTTGCTGTGAGCGAGGCTGATGCCACGGCACTCACTCTAGCCTGGGCAAAAAAAAAAAAAAAAAAAAAAAAAAAAAGAAAGCCTGCAGGCAACACCCTAAATAGGAAGGTTTCAGGTCTGGCTTTATCTATCTCCCTTCCAGGTGTGACCGTTTTACCTGCAATGCTTTACCTTGAGTGATGACAGCTGAGACCTCCCCATCTGAGTCTGCATTGACTGGCAGCAAAAAAACCAGGGCCGGGGAAGCCTTTCAAATAATAACAGCCCTCCCTCCCTCCGTCCGTCCGTTCTACTGGCCCTGCATTTCTCATTGCAGAAGGGAAAAAAAAAAAATAAAACCCACGATGCTCGTGTGCTCTGCCTGCAAGATGAGTTGAGATAAATGAAGATTAAATAACAGACTTGTTCATCAGGATTTGGGGTAGACTTAAAAAAAAAATTTTTTTTTTTTTCGCAGTCCATTTTTCTCGCCCTCCCCCCCTTTTCTCTCTCGGGCTGCAGCCTGTGTCCCTGCTTTACACATGCTCCCAGCCCACGCCCCGCCTGTCAGACTCTCCCTGCCCAGATGGAGACTGCAGGCTGGGCTTGGGTGCACCGAAGCGCCTTTTATAATCAGCATTCGCAGCCCCAGAGCTAGGCGAACGGGGAGGAAATAAATAAAAAAGTATGCTTCAAAAAAAAAAAAAAAAAAAAAAGCAAAAAAAGTGTAGGGAAATAAACATTGCATGCTTTTCTTTCTGTTTGTGACTCATCTTCTCCTACCTGAGTTTTTTTTTTTTATTTTTTAATTTTTAATCAACGTGTGCATAGTAAGTGCACGTTCGATCCCAGCATCTGACAAACAGAAGGTTAGAAGAAGAAGGACTCTTTCGGGAGAAACAAACACAAGAGGGTTTTATTTTTATTGCCAAAAGGAGGTATTTTTAAAATGGGCCTCCTTACCCCCCAAATGTAGTTATTTTCTTTTTTTTTTATTATTCTTTTTTTTAATCCTTTTTGAAAAATTCTTTTTCTTTTTTTTATTCTTTTTTTAAATTCTTTTTCTTTTTTTATTCTTTTTTAAATCTTTTTTTTTAATTCTTTTTCTTTTTTTTATTCTTTTTTAATTTTTTTTATTCTTTTTTTTATTTTTTATTTTTTGTAGACAGAGTCTCACTCTGTAGCCCGGGCTAGAGTGAGTGCCGTGGCGTCAGCCTCGCTCACAGCAGCCTCCCACTCCTGGGCTCCAGCGATCCTCCTGCCTCAGCCTCCTCCCGAGTAGCTGGGACTACAGGCATGCGCCACCACGCCCGGCTGATTTTTTTTTCTATATATTTTTAGTTGGCCAATTAATTTCTTTCTGTTTTTTAGTAGAGACGGGGTATCTCGCTCTTGCTCAGGCTGGCCTCGAACTCCTGACCTCCAGCGATCCTCCTGCCTCGGCCTCCCAGAGTGCTGGGATGACAGGCGTGAGCCACCGGGCCCGGCCTCAAACATAGTTATTTTCAGTCATTGAATTATATGTGTAACTTTGCTATGCCAGAAAAAAAAAAATATTAAAACACACTTAAGAATTGTTATGCTTGGTTAATTTGCAGTTTTAGTGGATTTGGAAGTTTGTACATACTGGGAGAAGAAGGATGATTACATCTTAGGGAACAAGTAGGGCAGGAACAGTTTGATAAGATGAGGGAATTGATTGCTTTGGAGAGAAACATGGAAAAATTCTATGAAGTGTTGTCTACAGCCCCCAAAAGAACATCTTTTCAGAAAAAAAACAATTTGTCCAAAATATTAATATGTCCATATATTTTATTTCCTGAGTTTAAAAATGGAAGATCATGTGTTCTTGGATACTTCCTAAATATCTAGGTGGGGGGGAGGAAATACATATTCTGACAGTAAGACCATCTCTCTTTGCTTTATTTTCGGCAATTCCGTTATTATTCTGCAACAAAAAGCAGAACTCATTACAAAGCAATTCTTCCAGGCCCCAAATCTCTCATCTTCATAAGATAAATCACTCTGTATTCTTCTTCTTTTACAGAACTGCTTTTTTTAAAAAAAAATTTTTTTTTCCTTGAATCCAAACTTGCTTAATTTCTCTTCTAAGCCAAAGAAAAAAAAAAAAAAGATTCCTAGGACTGACTATGCTTTGAGGCTGTACCCTTCCAAAAAGGACTGAAATAGTCCATCTAAATTCCTTTATTTTTTTTTTTTTAACCCGATCGACAGAGACAAAGCAAGTATAAAGATGTAAGTGTTACAGATTTACTCCAGAACTCTCTTCTTTTTAGGTCAATTTTGGCTGCTCCCAGCAAATACAAGTAGATATAGCACAGGCCTATTGCTTTGACCCTTTAATTTTGTTTTTTTTTTTTTTTTTTTTTTTTACAATGGATTCTTATTTTTATCTCTATAGCCCAAACTGACTCGCAGAACACTGGTCCTCAAACAAGCCGGCACTATTTTAACCAGTGGTTCGAGTGTTATGAAGACGGGACGTCATGGTTAAATCGTGTGGAAGTCGGTTCTGTCTAGATTGCTTTCTAGATAATTATAGATACCTGAATTAATCAAAAGCAGTCGCTTAAGCTTTGCAGAGCAGCTTGTCAAAGTCTGCTTGCTTAAGACTACCCTGGTTTTGCTCTTTTTTTAAATTCACTACAGAAGAAACACTCCACTGTGGCAACATATGATGGAACTGACACTCATTTGGGATGTAAATATATGCAGGGTGTTTTAAACCGACAGCATTTTTGTACGGAAAAAAAAAATGCTTCAAAAAATATGCACCATCTTTGAAATCCGATGGACAGAATAAAACAATAACAACCATTCTATTCTATTTTTTTTTTTTTAAGTATACATTGGAGGCCGGGAGCGGTGGCTCACGCCTGTCATCCTGGCATTCTGGGAGGCCGAGGAGGGAGGATCGCTCGAGGTCAGGAGTTCGAGACCAGCCTGAGCAAGAGCAAGACGCCCACCCCGCCAGCCCTAGTGGTGGGCGTGGCTATGAAAATCAGCCCTAGTGATGGGCGTGGCTATGAAAAATCAGCTCTGGTGGTGGGTGTGGCTATGAAAATCAGTCCTGGTGGTGGGCGTGGCTATGAAAATCAGCCCTGGTGGTGGGCGTGGCTATGAAAATCGGCCCTGGTGATGGGCGTGGCTATGGAAATCAGCCCTTGTGGTGGGCATGGCTATGAAAATCAACCCTGGTGATGGGCGTGGCTATGAAAATCAGCCCTGGTGATGGGCATGGCTATGGAAATCAGCCCTTGTGGTGGGCGTGGCTATGAAAATCAGCCCTGGTGATGGGCGTGGCTATGAAAATCAGCCCCAGTGGTGGGCGTGGCTATGAAAATCAGCCCTGGTGATGGGCGTGGCTATGAAGATCAGCCCTGGTGATGGGCGTGGCTATGAAAATCAGCCCTGGTGATGGGCATGGCTATGGAAATCAGCCCTTGTGGTGGGCATGGCTATGGAAATCAGCCCTAGTGATGGGCATGGCTATGGAAATCAGCCCTAGTGATGGGCATGGCTATGGAAATCAGCCCTAGTGATGGGCATGGCTATGAAAATCAGCCCTAGTGATGGGCGTGGCTATGAAAAATCAGCCCTGGTGATGGGCGTGGCTATGGAAATCAGCCCTAGTGATGGGCATGGCTATGAAAATCAGCCCTAGTGATGGGCGTGGCTATGAAAATCAGCCCTGGTGACGGGCGTGGCTATGGAAATCAGCCCTGGTGGTGGGCGTGGCTGTGCAGCGCATCTGCACAACCCATGCGTGTGGTCGCGGAGCTGGAAAGAACACGAGCAGCCCTTCTCATCCACCCCATGAGAGCTCTAGTGCTCGACAGGAGAGATCGGGGCCGGTGGCTCTAAAGGAAACAGAGTCGCAAGACATTCAGGATGGGATTCGGGGTCTGGAGAGTGAGGATGATGTTCCAGAAGAAGACAACCTCACTGTATTTGAATCAATGCAGATGGTTGTACCGTACTTGAAAAAAAAAAATAACAAATTCCCCTGAAAATGAGCCCTGGGGTGTCTTCTTGGGGAAAAATAAATAGAAGACCCTGTGTTATTTTCGGGGGAAACAGGTTAGTTTCCTGTAAGCTCAGACTCATCTTGTGTTGATAGCACCCACTATCCTCTGTCTTCCTATGAGTACTTCCTTCCTCGGGGCCTTCTAGAAAGTTTGGGGACTTGCTTGTGCATTTGGAAGTCCAGGGATGCTAACACCCCCAGAGCGGCCCCCAATCAAAGGAGCCCAAAGACGAATCCTCCATCCGCTTGTTCTTCAGGAAGTCCGTGCACCGTGTGTTCTGTGCATGGCTGCGGCGTTCTGAGGGGGAGGGGGAGAGCTTGTGTCACCTGCAGCGGTCACCTTGATTGTCTCACCTTGCAGGGGCTCTTTCTCCTTCCCACACTCCCTGGTTCCTGCTTCCAGAGGTGGTCTTTCCTATAAACGACCTCGCTCTAAGTATGTGTGCGTGTGTATGTGTGTGCATGTGTGTGTCTGTATGTGTGTTTATATGTGCGTGTGTGCACGTGTGCATGTGTGTGTCTGTATGTGTGTGTGCATGTGCGTATTTGTGCGTGTGTATATTATGTGTGTGTATGTGTGTATGCGTATGCGCTTGTATGCATGTGTGTGCGTGTGTATGTATGTAAATGTGCGTATGTGTACGTGTGTATGTGTATATGTGCATGTTTGTACGTGTGTATGTGTGTATACGTGTGTATGCATGTGTATGTGTGTATATGCGCGTGTGTATGTGCATGTGTTTGCACGTGTGTGCATTTGTGCACATGTATATGTGTATGCGTGTATATGCATACGTATGTATGTGCATGTGCATATGTGTGTTTGTATGTGTATGTGCGTGTGTGCGTACACATGTGAACGTGTGTGTATGTGTGTATGCGCATGCACTTGCATGCATGTGTGTGCGTGTGTATGTATTTATATGTGCGTATGTGTGTGTATATGTACATGTTCGTACGTGTGTATGTGTGTATGCGTGTGTGTATGCGTGTGTATGTGTGTATATGTGCATGTGTGTATGTGCATGTGTTTGCATGTGTGTGCATTTGTGCACATGTATATGTGTATGTGTGTATATGCATACGTGTGTATGTGCATATGTATGTGCATGTGCATATGTGTGTGTATGTGCGTGTTTGCGTACGCATGTGTACGTGTGTGTATGTGTGTGTGTGTCTCTACACATCATCTTATAATTATTACCACCCTTATCTCTACTCAAATTTACCCCGAAAAGGTGTAATGCATACTTCAATATCGAGAGCTGGTTTTTGGGAGTTTAGCGTTTGTGTCCAGGGACTTCAGCTTCTCACCTGTAAAGTGAGGAAATTAGAGTAGAGAAAACCTTAGTCCACGCTTATTGAACAGTTACCACCTGCCAGGAAAGGTTGTAGGTGTTGGCGAGAAAAAGAGGCAGGTTCTCGGGCGAAGCTCATGGCATCATTTCAACAGGAGTCGATTCCTAAGCACTTACAGTGAATTATTAAGTTCTTACTTAATAATTATTAAGTGACTTACAGTGAATTATTAAGTCTGTTTTAGGGGCCAGGCACGGTGGCTCACGCCTATAATCCCAGCACTCTGGGAGGCTGAGGCAGGACGATCACTTGAGGTCAGGAGTTCAAGACCAGCCTGAGCAAGAGCGAGACCCCGTCTCTACTATAAATAGAAAGAAACTAATTGGCCAACTAAAAATAAATAGAAAAAATTAGCCGGGCGTGGTGGCGCATGCTTGTAGTCCCAGCTACTCGGGAGGAGGCTGAGGCAGGAGGATCGCTTGAGCCCAGGAGTTGGAGGTTGCTGTGAGCTAGGCTGACGCCACGGCACTCACTCTAGCCTGGGCGACAAAGCGAGACTCTGTCTCAAAAAAAAAAAAAAAAAATTCTATTATTGGGTCATCCCAACTGAATTTATATGAGACAAACAGCTGCGAGAATAGGATTACTTATCTTTTAGAAATGTGGAACTTTGGGCTTCATGTGTAACGATAGATCCTTAATTATTTTTAATTTCCTGGTATGTTTTTCTTCTTAAGAGCTCCCTGTGGGCCCGCTAGTTCAGAAAACGGATGTTGGTAATTTGAGCTACATAATCGAAGTAATAGAAATTTCAGGCTGGAAGAAACCTGAAAATGTGTTCAGTCCAGCCCTCTCTTATTTTGCAGAATGTTTCTTTATTATCATTATTGTTATTATTATGAGAAATTAAGCAATGCCTCTACTAAGTTCTGCTAGCTGGCTAGTGGTTAAGTTTGCACTAAATGTAGTTTTGGACTCCTGGTTTAGAAGGTGGGTGGCTTAAGTATCTCAGGCAGTCTTTATCACAGCATATGGATAAATAAATGCACATTTTCAGTATTTTATATACAAGTACCAGCAGAGGAAAATTATAAAAGGGTAAAGGTAGAAGTGGAATGGGATAGTTTTTTTTTTTTTTTTATTTGGTTTTGGTTTTGGTTCTCTGGTCAGTATAATAGTTTCACCATTGTGCCACTTACGAATGTTTGTAAAGTTAAAAAATTAGATCTCTTCACTATTGCCTTTTTAGTATACGTTTTGGTGTTAATTATATACCTGTGCTAGCATTTTAATTGAGACATAAATGCTATTTTAACCCAGAACAGTTAATTTGAATCTAAACTTTCTCTTTTTCCTAGCGACATCTATTTTTATCTTACTATCTTTCAAGCTACAGATTCCAGATTCTTTTATTTACTTGGTTGGTTAAATATGATAGTGGCTTGCACACCAAGAATCAGGTGAAATAATAAAAAAAAGGAAGAAGACTAAGAAGAAAAAATATGATAGTGGCTAAGAGTTCAGGATCTGGCATAAAACTTCTTGATTAATTCTGGAATCAGTATTTACAAGTTGTGTGACCTTAGGCAAGTAATGTAATTACTTTTTTTTTTTTTAAGACACATACTCACTCTGTCCCCCGGGCTAGAGTGAGTGCCGTGGCGTCAGCCTCGCTCACAGCAACCTCCAACTCCTGGGCTCAAGCGATCCTCCCGCCTCAGCCTCCCAAGTAGCTGGGACTACAGGCATGCACCACCATGCCCGGCTAATTTTTTCTATATATATTAGTTGGTCAATTTCTTTCTTTCTTTCTTTCTTTCTTTCTTTCTTTCTTTCTTTCTTTCTTTCTTTCTTTCTTTCTTTCTTTCTTTCTTTCTTTCTTTCTTTTTTTTAGTAGAGACGGGGTCTCGCTCTTGCTCAGGCTGGTTTCGAACTCCTGACCTCGAGTGATCCTCCCGCCTCAGCCTCCCAGAGTGCTGGGATGACAGGCGTGAGCCACAGCGCCCAGCCGACACATAAATGCTATTTTTAACCCAGAACAGTTAATATGAATCTAACTTTCTCTTTTTCCTAGTGACATCTATGTTTGTCTTACTATCTTTGAAGTTACAGATCATAGATTCTTTTATCCACTTGGTTGGCCAAATGTGATAGTGGCTTGCACACCAAAAACCAGGTGAAATTAAAAAAATAAAGATGAAGAAATATGATAGTGGCTAACAGTTCAGGATCTGGTAAAAAAAAATTCTTGATTAATTCTGGACTCAGTCTTTGCAAGTTGTGTGACCTTAGGCAAGTGATATTACTACTCTATTTTTTTTTTTTTTTGAGACAGAGTCTCTGTCACCCAGGCTAGAGTGAGTGCCGTGGCGTCAGCCTCGCTCACAGCAACCTCCAACTCCTGGGCTCAAGCGATCCTCCTGCCTCAGCCTCCTCCCGAGTAGCTGGGACTACAGGCATGCGCCACCATGACCGGTTAATTTTTTCTATATGTTTTTAGTTGGCCAATTAATTTCTTCCTATTTATAGTAGAGACGGGTGGTCTCACTCTTGCTCAGGCTGGTCTCGAACTCCTGACCTCGAGCGGTCCTCCCGCCTCGGCCTCCCAGAGTGCTGGGATGACAGGCGTGAGCCACCGCGCCCGGCCTATAACTACTCTTTATTAACCCTACTTCTCTCTTTGTACAATGCAGATGATACGGTGATGAGGATTTGGAGAGAGAGAGAGGGTGTGCAAAGCAATTAGCCTAATCCTAAAAGAAGTGCTCGCTGTCTGTGAGTTGCTATGACTGTCCCGAGTCACACAACATCTAACTTTCTCTTTTTCCTAGCGACATCTATTTTTTTTTTTTTGAGACAGAGTCTCACTCTGTCACCCGGGCTAGAGTGAGTGCCGTGGCGTCAGCCTCGCTCACAGCAACCTCAGACTCCTGGGCTCAAGCGATCCTCCTGCCTCAGCCTCCCGAGTAGCTGGGACTACAGGCATGCGCCACCACGGCCGGCTCATTTTTTGTATGTATTAGTTGGCCAATTAATTTCTTTCTATTTATAGTAGAGACGGGGTCTCGCTCTTGCTCAGGCTGGTTTCGAACTCCTGACCTCGAGCAATCCGCCCGCCTCGGCCTCCCGGAGAGCTAGGATCACAGGCGTGAGCCACCGCGCCCGGCCGCGACATCTATTTTTATCTCACTGTCTTTCAAGGTACGGATTACTCTTACACATTCTCTTATTTATTTGCTCGGTTAGATATGATAGTGGCTTGCACACCAAGAATGAGGTGAAATAATAAAAAAAAAAAAAAAAAAGGAAGAAGAAGAAGAAAAAACATGATAGTGGCTAAGAGTTCAGTAAATCCTCAGTAAAAATAAAATAATAATAATAATAACGGTCGGAGGTAGCCTTTAGAAACGCAGATTGCAGGGATACACATGCAAGCAAATAGAAAACACATCTGTGCATCTGCAGATGTCAGCAGACCCGTGCGGATACGTTGGGGTTACCACTGCCGGTGTTGGGAGTGAGATTTAGTGCATGGGGCTCCTGGGTGCCAGATGACCGAAGCAGGGAGAGAGCCAGCCCTGCCCAAGTGGCCTGGCGTGATCCCTGGGAGTGTCCGGAACGAGGGGAGCCGCGAGGCGTGGGACCGTTGCCCGTCTCTCTCCCGGCCAGCACTGATGGGGTCCAGACAGCTGGGCCCAGCCCCGGCGCCCCACCCTGCTTTGGCAGCCCTGAGACAGAAACACACAGCCCGGACCCCCCGCGGCGACACAAACACCCCTCTCCCCCGGGAAATGCAGGGAAGGGGGTGCAGAGAGCTCGAGAAGAGACAGCAACAGGGAAGAGGTGAGAGAGACGGTGTCATCAAACAAGAACCGGGCTGCGTATGGGATCCCGATGAGAAAGGAGAAGTCCTAGTTTTGAGATGTCAAGGATTTCTTGGCATTTTTTAAAATTTGTTCCCACTGTCCTTTTTCTTAAATTAATTTTCCTCCCGCTCTTTCTTTTGTTTCCTTTCCTTTCCTTCCTTCCTTCCTTCCTTCCTTCCTTCCTTCCTTCCTTCCTTCCTTCCTTCCTTCCTTCCTTCTTTCCTTCCCTCCTTCCTTCTTTCCTTCCCTTCCTTCCTTCCTTCCTTCCTTTCCTTCCTTCCTTCCTTCCTTCCTTCCTTCCTTCCTTCCTTCCTTCCTTCCTTCCTTCCTTCCCTCCTTCCTTCTTTCCTTCCCTTCCTTCCTTCCTTCCTTCCTTTCCTTCCTTCCTTCCTTCCTTCCTTCCTTCCTTCCTTCCTTCCTTCCTTCCTTCCTTCCTTCCTTTCTTCCTTCCTCCTTTCCTTTCCTTTCTTTTCCTTTCCTTTCCTTTCCTTTCCTTTCCTTTCCTTTCCTTTCCTTTCCTTTCCTTTCCCTCCTTCTTTCCTTCCCTTCCTTCCTTCCTTCCTTCCTTCCTTCCTTCCTTCCTTCCTTCCTTCCTTCCTTCCTTCCCCTTTCCTTTCCTTTCCTTTCCTTTCCTTTCCTTTCCTTTCCTTTCCTTTCCTTTCCTTTCCTTTCCTTTCCTTTCCTTTCCTTCCTTCCCTCCTTCTTTCCTTCTTTTCCTTCCTTCTTTTCCTTCTTTTCCTTCCTTCCTTCCTTCCTTCCTTCCTTCCTTCCTTCCTTCCTTCCTTCCTTCCTTCCTTCCTTCCTTCCTTCCTTCCTTCCCTCCCTCCCTTCCTTCTTTCTTTCTTTCTTTCTCTTTATTTGACAGAATCTCACTCTGTCACCCGGGCTATAGTGCCGTGGCGTCAGCAACCTCAGACTCCTGGGCTCAATCGATCCTCCTGCCTCAGCCTCCCCAGTAGCTGGGACTATAGGCATGCGCCACCATGCCCGGCTCATTTTTTTCTATATATATTAATTGTCCAATTAATTTCTTTCTATTTTTTTTTAGTAGAGACGGGGTCTCGCTCTTGCTCAGGCTGTTTTCGAACTCCTGACCTCGAGCGATCCTCCCGCCTCGGCCTCCCAGAGTGCTAGGATGACAGGCCTGAGGGTTTAATTCTTGTTCTCTGGAATCCTGCTGCCAATATCGATGCCGCCTAGCTCAGTATGAGAGTATGAGAACAACCGTGACGTTAAACCCCAAATCTTTCTTGCTGAACCGAACTCATCTCTAGCTGAGGTTTTGCTAGATCTTGGTGCTCGTTTTTTCAATAAACATGTATTGAGCATGGATTATGGTCAGGCTGAGAGCCTGGGAGTGGGTTTTTGGCAGGGCGAGCATGCATGTTCTGGGAAGAGGGATTGTTTGCAAGAAGACAAGCTAAGAGTCTATGTGCAATAGCACAGCATACCGTGTTTCCTCGAAAATAAGACAGGGTCTTCTATTTATTTTTCCCCAAGAAGACACCCCAGGGCTGATTTTCAGGGGATGTGTTATTTTTTTAAAGTACGGTCCAACCATCTACATTGATTCCAATAGAGTGAAGGCGTCTTCTTCTGGAACATCATCCTCACTCTCCAGACCCCGAATCCCATCCTGGATGTCTTGCGACTCTGTTTCCCTTAGAGCCACCGGCCCCGATCTCTCCTGTCGAGCAGTAGTTTCAACTGTGACATCACATGGCTGTCATGTTTAATAGAAGTCCTCCCACTTCTATTCTTTCAGCTGATTTTCGTGACCGCCCTGTAAGTTACATAGGCTAGTAATTTCCAGTGCGTTTTGTTGGGAGGTAAGAAATGGGGGGCCGGGTGCGGTGGCTCAAGCCTGTAATCCCAGCACTCTGGGAGGCCGAGGTGGGAGGATCGTTCGAGGTCAGGAGTTCAAGACCAGCCTGAGCAAGAGCGAGACCCCGACTCTACTAAAAACAGAAAGAAATTAATTGGCCAACTAATAGATATAGAAAAAATTAGCCGGGCGTGGTGGCGCATGCCTGTAGTCCCAGCTACTCGGGAGGAGGCTGAGGCAGGAGGATCGCTTGAGCCCAGGAGTTAGTTGGAGGTTGCTGTGAGCGAGGCTGATGCCCCGGCACTCACTCTAGCCTGGGCGACAGAGTGAGACTCTGTCTCAAAAAAAGAAAAGAAAAGAAAAGAAAAGAAATGGGGAAGAGTGGTGAAAACGGTAGAAGTCGCTTAAGCATTTAGCACAGCGACAGAAGCAGACAGAGGCTATAATTCTTGGCCATAAGGTCACTATGTTTACAACCCGATGTGGGAATTTTCTATTCATTTGCAGGCGAGAGGCATACTTGCCAAATAATCTTAAATAACAATCTTACCTGGTTTGCATATTCTGTCCTGTTAAAAAGAAGAAAACAAAGAAGTTTCCAGGGAAATTAAGATTGGATAGTAGAGACACAGTCAGAGCACAGTTACCAGATGATGATCTTAATGGCTGACATATCGTTAGATTGTGGCTTATCATTAAATTATGGTTCGCGACATGCCCATGCCACGCTAAGGCAGTGTTTGCCAGCCAGCTGAAATGCCATGTGGCCTGGTTCAGGCGCCTTTGTCCCTGGGTGGTGCTGAAATTGCAATCCCAAGTGTGTATTCTCTGGCTTCGTGTAGACCAGGCGTCCCCAAACTTTTTAAACGGGGGGCCAGGTCACTGTCCCCTAGACCGTTGGAGGGTGCGCACTGCGGGCCCGGGACGAGCCGGCTGCTAAGCAGGACAGGCAGCGGCGGCAAAAACTGTAAATAAATGTCCTCGGTGGGCTGCATGTGGCCCTTGGGCCGTAGTTTGAGGACGCCTGGTGGTGTAGACCATCTATCCGGCAGTAGAGTTGACTTGTTGGTCAACCACATTCCAATACCGTTGGTGAGATTGGACCCTTTTTTTTTTTTTTTTTTTTTTTTACATTAAAGCACAGCCCGGGCATGCTTTCTTAATGCGTATTACATAGCTCAAGTAAAAAAAAAAAAAAAAAAAAAAAAAAAACTCGGTTTTTGCAGGGATTAAAAATGAGTCATGGGTCCATATGGTTTTCTGATATGTTTATAAGTACAAAGTACATTAAAAACACACACACACACACACACACACACACCCTGTAATTGACTACGATGAACTTGACTTCCTTCTGATAAGAATGAACCTCAAGGCGATTCATCTACCGGATTAAACAAACACGGCATTTCGGGGCAGACAGGTGTTCTCGTGAGAAGGTAGACTGCCCGGTCTGCGACATTCTCGAGGCCATCGTGCGTGCTATTTCGGATACGGTCAAATTCTTTCCGATCGCCGCCCTTATGGCGGAAGCTTTGTTTGCCTTAGCTGGGGAAATGTCACTTCAACAAAACCCAAAGGATTTTTTTTTTTTTTTTAAATACCCACATGCTTAGAAAGCAGAAAATAGCAAGATGTGAGAAACAAAATCATCCCTGCAAGGAAAAGGTCAGGAAGAGACATATGGATTTCAAGGGAAATTAAAATAAGGTTTCTGTACGTACTAGATACCACGGCAGAGACAAGTGCCACGGGTCGAACAGAAGGTTGCCAAGGCCCCAGGCTGCTTGCTTTTCCCTCCCCTGCTCCGCTGAAGGCTTTATCCAACATTATTTCGGCGATAACACTTGTTATCCATCCCCTGAATCCTCAGGCGTGAAGCCACCCTGCGGTCGGTTTCATCCAGGAAACCTAAAGGCCAGCCATATTTCGTCGTTTCTTAAGTCCCAGCGATTGTGAAACAGCCATCTGTACATGTCTAGAAGCATATTTTTTATTTGGGTTACTATTTGGTGCTAGATGCTGCACACCATCCACTCTTCCATTCCCTAATGCGTCTGTTTACAAAAAAAAAAAAAAAAGGTCCATAGGAAAATGTTCTGTAGTTATATATATATATATATTTTTTTTTTTTTGAGACAGAGTCTCGCTGTGTCACCTGAGCTAGAGTGAGTGCCGTGGCGTCAGCCTCGCTCACAGCAACCTCAGACTCCTGGGCTCAAGCGATCCTCCTGCCTCAGCCTCCCCCTGAGTAGCTGGGACTGCAGGCATGCGCCACCACGCCCGGCTCATTTTTGCTATGTATTTTTCGTTGGCCAATTAATTTATTTCTATCTTTCTATTTTTAGTAGAGACGGGGTCTCGCTCTTGCTCAGCCTGGTTTCTAACTCCTGATCTTAAGCGATCCTCCTGCCTCAGCCTCCCGAGCAGCTGGGACTACAGGCATGCGCCACCACGCCCGGCTAATTTTTTCTATATATTTTTAGTTGGCCAATTAATTTATTTCTATTTATATAGAAATATATAATTATAATTATATATAATTAATTTCTTTCTATTTATATATAATTAGCCATGCCCGGCTAATTATATATATATACACACATATATATACATATATATACATATATATACATATATAATAGGATATTTATATATCAATATATATTATATTATATATATTATATTATAAATTAATTGGAAAGAAATATGTATATTTCTTTCCAATTTATATATATTATATATGATGCATATATAATATATATATAAAGAAATATATATATTTCTTTTTTTAGTTGGCCAATTAATTTCTTTCTATTTATAGTAGAGACGGGGGTCTTGCTCTTGCTCAGGCTGGTCTCAAACTCCTGACCTCGACCGATCCTCCCGCCTCAGCCTCCCAGAGTGCCGGGATGACAGGCGTGAGCCACCCGCGCCAGGCCTGCTTTTACTTTCAAATTGACAACCATGAATCCGCCTGGATCTTCACAGTGCATTGCGCAGAAGAGAAAAAGGAGTAAGATAATACTACATTTGACCTGTTTTGAAGATGTTTCAAAGCACTGTCAGCTCCGGCTTGTCTTCGCTGTCTGACTTGTCTTGTAACAGCAACCTTGCTCTTTCTAGAAGGATCGGTTCTGCTCAAACCCCTCTCATTGTTTAAAATTCATTACCAGGCCGGGCGCGGTGGCTCACACCTGTAATCCCAGCACCCTGGGAGGCCGAGGCAGGAGGATCACTCGAGGTCAGGAGTTCGAGACCAGCCTGAGCAAGAGCGAGACCCCGTCTCTACTATAAATAGAAAGAAATTAATTGGCCAACTAAAAAAAGAAATATATATATTTCTTTATATATATATATTATATATACATTATATATAATATATATAAATTGGAAAGAAATATATATTTCTTTCCAATTAATTTATAATATAATATATATAATATAATATAATATATATTGATATATACATATTCTATTATATATATATGTATATATATATATATATATATATAATTAGCCGGGCGTGGTGGCGCATGCCTGTAGCCCCAGCTACTCAGGAGGAGGCTGAGGCAGGAGGATCGCTTTAGTCCAGGAGTTTGAGGTTGCTGTGAGCGAGGCTGACGCCATGACACTCACTCTAGCCTGGGCAACAAAGCAAGACTCTGTCTCAAAAAAAATAATAATAAAATAATAAAAAAAATTCATTACCGCCTCTAGTTTGCCTGCACAAAAATATTCACCCCCTGAAAGAGTTTTTTTTTTTTTATCTAAGGTAAAATTTGGCAAGCTGTCTCGTTTTAGAGGCCAGCACCGGATCATAAAGCGTTAGGCTTGTGGGCCATTAGGATCACTGCCTCAACTGTCCAACTCCACTATGGAAGCATAAAAGTAGCCACAGAGGCTATGTTAGGCAAGTGGGCATGGCTGTGTCCAATAAAACTTTATTGACAAAAACAGGCGGCAGGCGGGATGGAGCTAGAGCCACCTGCAGATTGAGCCTTATGTGCTTTTGGCTTTAATTTCTATGCCATCCCTTCCCATACCCAGGACTCCAGTGAAATTAAGTTTTGTTCTGTGCCTTGTAGGGACCCTGTACGCTGACTGCTCCATGCCTCTCTTCCCTTGGAGAGAGACTGGCAGGGAGGTATAGGAGGACTGTTGTTTCCCAAAGTACATTTTCCCGTAAGAAGTATCTTTTTTTTTTTTTTTTTTTTGAGACAGAGTCTCGCTCTGTAGCCCAGGCTAGAGTGAGTGCCGTGGCGTCAGCCTCGCTCACAGCAACCTCCAACTCCTGGGCTCAAGCGATCCTCCTGCCTCAGCCTCCTCCCGAGTAGCTGGGACTACAGGCACGTGCCACCATGCCCGGCTCATTTTTTCTGTATATTTTTAGTTGTACTTCTAATTTCTTTCTATTTTTAGTAGAGACGGGGGTCTCACTCTTGCTCAGGCTGGTCTCGAACTCCTGACCTAGAGCGATCCTCCTACCTCGGCCTCCCAAGTAGCTGGCACTATAGGCATGTGCCACCATGCTCAGCTAATTATACATATATATGTGTGTGTGTGTGTATAATACTAGAATATATATAGAATTCTATTATATAGAATATACATAGAATACTAGAATATATATAATGTATATTATATAGAATATATATAATATAATAATATATATATTCTAGTGGTTCAGCTAATTTCTTTCTTTTTTTTAGTAGAGACGGGCTCTCACTCTTGCTCAGGCTGGTCTCGAACTGCTGACCTCCTGCCAAGCAATCCTCCTGCCTCGGCCTCCCAGAGTGCTAGGGTTACAGGCGTGAGCCACCGGGCCCGGCCTAGAATTCCTATTGCCCTCTATCATCATCTTAATTTTGGTATTATAGCTATTTGTTTATGTATCTTAGCTTAAGAACTACAATATCCAACTAGGGTATCTCTCTCTTTTTTTTTTTTTGAGACAGAGTCTCACTCTGCTGCCCAGGCTAGAGTGAGTGCCGTGGCGTCAGCCTCGCTCACAGCAACCTCCAACTCCTGGGCTCAAGCGATCCTCCTGCCTCAGCCTCCTCCCGAGTAGCTGGGACTACAGGCATGCGCCACCATGCCTGGCTAATTTTTTCTATATATTTTTAGTTGGCCAATTAATTTCTTTCTATTTATAGTAGAGACGGGGGTCTCACTCTTGCTCAGGCTGGTTTCCAACTCCTGACCTCGAGCAATCCTCCCGCCTCGGCCTCCCAGAGTGCTGGGATGACAGGCGTGAGCCACCACGCCCAGCCTAGGGTATCTCTTTTAATGGACACCTTATATTCCAAAAAAGCATACAACAGTGCTTTGCAGACAGCAAGTATTATATGATTATTTGATTAATACATGTTTTTTAAAAAATTTGTAAAAAACGAGTCTCTTCAAAAATTAAAGCTCTGTTTACTTGATGAAGAAGTTGTTAATTCTGTTTAAAGATGAGGGTCAAAAGCAAACCTCTGATTTTACTGATCTTTAAGAAAATATCCTCAGGCACTGGCGGTCCGGTATTGTTGAACGTACACTGGTATTTTTGCTAGACTAATCTGCTGCATATGAAACCCATTGGCCATTTGTGGATTGACAACTTTCCTACTGCTCCTTGCAAAGAACTTCCCAAGAAAACTGGGATGGATAATCTAAGTGCCATATGTGCTGTTAAAGTTGGGTATGCGCTAATCAACTGGTTTCCATGAGAAACACAAGGCCTCCAAAATATAAAAAAATCTTTTTAATTGTGGTACTTATGGTAGTCACTCCAAAGAGCAAAATTATGTTTCAAACTTTTTTTTTTTTTTTTAATCTTAAAAAAAAAAAGGAGTTAAATATCTAAAGCTTAAATATCTCGGAGCAGACGCACTGCGACTGTTATATAAACAAGTTAGAATCAAGTAAGAAAGAAGTTTCATCTCTTTCATGTTGCCTACAAAAATCGTTAAATTAGTACTGAGCCTCAAGAAGAGATTGAGCTTTTTTTTTTTTTTCCTTTTTAAAAATCACGAAGGCCGGGCGCGGTGGCTCACGCTTGTGATCCTAGCACTCTGGGAGGCCTAGGTGGGAGGATTGCTCGAGGTCAGGAGTCCGAGACCAGCCTGAGCAAGAGCGAGACCCCTATCTCTACTAAAAATAGAAAGAAATTCATTGGACAACTAAATAATATATGTATATATAAAATTAGCCGGGCGTGGTGGCGCATGCCTGTAGTCCCAGCTACTCGGGAGGAGGCTGAGGCAGGAGGATTGCTTGAGCCCAGGAGTCTGAGGTTGCTGTGAGCGAGGCTGACGCCATGGCACTCTAGCCCGGGTAACAGAGTGAGACTCTGTCTCAAAACAAAAAAACAAAACAAAACAAAAACCCAAAGACAATGTGTACAAAAGCACCTTAAAAACCTATACATTGTGATCCAAATTTGATTCTCTTTTTATTTTCCAACATTTATATTTTCATAACATATAATAAAATAAATGGCACTATTATAATTTAAATTCTCGTAAGTTTATTCTCTATTGTAACCTCTTGGAAGTAGGTATAAATATGCGATTTATTTGCCTACTCTGGGAAGATTACTTATATCCTTTGCTATTTTAATCAGTCCTGGCTGTAACTTGTTTTGTCTCCCTTCTAAGCTGTCTGAGTCTATCTATAATCAATCTTACTTATTCTTTGAATTTTCTTATTTAAAATCCCTACTTCTGTGTTCCGTGCTTAGGTAGCTAAAAATATTTTTCCTGTTCTTGCAAAAATCCTCAAAGAATTATATTGGGCCTCTTCCTTCTCCGCCTCCTTTTGCTTTTCAAAGAAAAGAGATGCATTTACCAATGTATTTACCAAGGAGAGGAATGCAGTAGATCATCTAAAAAAACCCCATCATTTCTTATTTCTTTTCTTTCATTGATAGCTTTTAATTATAATTATTATTATTTTTTTTATAATTAGCAAAAAAAAAACTAGCTTAAAGTTGTTAGAGGTTATAGAAGGATAGAACTTTTCAATATCTTTGGAAACAGAATCTACTCTGGCTACTTTAATGAAAGAAATGCATGAAGAAGGAAAATAACTCACAGAGTCCTTTAGATTGCTGAAGAAGGAAAGCGAAGATTGAACTTTTTGGGAACGACTCCCTAAATTATAATCCGGCACGGGACTGTAATGACCCAAACCAGCAAAAAAACCACTCCATGCCCTGCCCCTCTCTTCATGGGACTGGCTTCTCATTCAAAATGTGGCATGGGTCCATATGGGTCAATTCTTTTATTTTTGAGACAGAGTCTCACTCTGTGGCCCGGGCTAGAGTGAGTGCCGTGGTGTCAGCCTCGCTCACAGCAACCTCCAACTCCTGGGCTCAAGCGATCCTCCTGCCTCAGCCTCCCGAGTAGCTGGGACTATAGGCGTGCGCCTGGACCATGCCCGTTAGAGGCATTCCGCTGGGGATTGAGAGACTGACCCGGCCCAGGGCTGCCACGATGGAAGGCACGAGAGGAGGGACAGCAGTCACAGGACTTTGTCACTCCAGGGTGCCAGCCTGAGCCTGTGCAGCCCTCACTTTGCACGTGGGACAGGGCCCTTATTGAACTACCTGCCGGGGGTATCTTTGCTTTTTGTGCATGCAACAGTTGCAAATGTTGCAGTTGCACCACTCAGTTTCTTCATTTCCCTACAGCCAAGCAGGAGTCCTCAAACTGCGGCCCGCGGGCCACATGCCGCCCGCCTAGCACATGTATCCGGCCCGTGTGCCGGGTGCTTTTGCAGCCGCTGCCTGTCCTGCTTAGCAGCCGACCCGTCCCGGGCCCGCAGTTGCGCATGTGCGGAATGTGCGGCCACTCTCTCCAACTGTCTGGGGGACAGTGAACGGGCCCCCGGTTTAAAAAGTTTGGGGACCCCTGGGCTAGAGTTTGCTGCTGAGAGCTCACAGCTGAGTTCCTCATTACACCTGCACCAAGCCAAAGGAGGCTGCCTTGCTTGAGGTTTTATCTTTATTCTGCAAAGGGGCAGCTCACATTTAAGGACTGGTCCATACAAGGGACACAGAATTCCGGTCCCCTGGCCTCACTTTTTTTTTTTTTTTTTTTTTTGAGACAGAGTCTCGCTTTGTTGCCCAGGCTAGAGTGAGTGCCGTGGCGTCAGCCTCGCTCACAGCAGCCTCCAACTCCTGGGCTCAAGCAATCCTCCTGCCTCAGCCTCATCCCAAGTAGCTGGGACTACAGGCATGCGCCACCACGCCCGGCTAATTTTATATATATATATCAGCTGTTCAATTAATTTCTTTCTATTTATAGTAGAGACGGGGTCTCGCTCTCGCTCAGGCTGGTCTCAAAGTCCTGACCTCGAGGGATCCTCCCGCCTCGGCCTCCCAGAGTCCTGGGATGACAGGCGTGAGCCACCGCGCCCGGCCTCCCTGGCCTCACTTAATCCAGGACGACAATGAAAGGCCACCCGGGCTCCGGGGCCACCCTTGGGGTTGGCTGGCTGAGGCCCCGTTTGTCACTGAGTCACGGTTCAGCTTCTCGCCTGACCATTCCTGCTTCCCTCGGCCCTTGCGAGTCTTGCTGCTTGCCCTAATTTATACCCCGCTGCATGCAAACCTTGGAGTCTCAAGTCTGCTTCTGCCAGAAACTCAAGTTAAAACACGCCTGGTCCCCAATGCAGACCTTGGTCATCATGCCCCAACATGGGTCGACCCACGTAGAGATGCTAATTTAGAAGTGGGTTTTTTTTTTTTTTTTTTTGAGACAGAGTCTCACTCTGTTGCCCAGGCTAGAGTGAGTGCCTTGGCGTCAGCCTCGCTCACAGCAACCTCAGACTTCTGGGCTCAAGCGATCCTCCTGCCTCAGCCTCCTCCCGAGTAGCTGGGACTACAGGCAGGCGCCACCACGCCCAGCTAATTTTTTCTATATATATATATATTAGTTGTCCAATTAATTTATTTCTATTTATAGTAGAGACAGGGTCTCGCTCTTGCTCAGGCTGGTCTCGAAGTCCTGACCTCGAGCGATCCTCCTGCCTCGGCCTCCCAGAGTGCTGGGTTTACAGGCGTGAGCCACCTCGCCCAGCAGAAGTGGGTTTTTGTGCACCTTGCAAAAACAGCTTTGCTCACTCTAGGGAACGAATTCAGACATTGGGTAAAAAAATCCAGTCCTGGAATGACCACTCCCGATAAAAGCCGAAATAGGCTTTATCAGCTGCAGGTAGGGGGAGATTGATTTAATTCCCCTGATTCACCGTGGGTACTGCGTGATGAATCACTTCCCGTGTGGAGTGACTATGAATCACTTCCCGTGTGACACTCGGCGCCCAGAAGAGACATGTGTGTCATTGTAGTTCCCATAAGAGATGTCTGCTTATAAATAATCCAGATTATGTGATTTTTTTTTTCTTTTTTACACATAAAGAATACATCTGCTCTGTTTTCGTGTGTTTATTGTTGCTATTTATTTACCCTTTTTGGTTTGTCTTTCGCTGGGGCGTCAAAAGATGGAAATAAAATCCGTCACAGGGCACTGAAAATGCAAACTGCTTGAGAGTCAGAGAGTGTTAACATTTGTGCTTATGGTGGCCGGGCGCGGTGGCTCACGCCTGTCATCCCAGCACTCTGGGAGGCCGAGGCGGGAGGATCGCTCGAGGTCAGGAGTTCAAAACCAGCCTGAGCGAGAGCGAGACTCCGTCTCTACTATACATAGAAAGAAATTAATTGGCCAACTAAAAATGTACATACAAAAAATTAGCCGGGCGTGGTGGTGCATGCCTGTAGTCCCAGCTACTCGGGAGGAGGCTGAGGCAGGAGGATCGCTTGAGCCCAGGAGTCGGAGGTTGCTGTGAGCGAGGCTGACGCCACGGCACTCACTCTAGCCCGGGCGACAGAGCGAGACTCTGTCTCAAAAAAAAAAACAACAAAAAAACAAGAAAACAAAAAGGAACAAACATTTGTGCTTAGAACATTACCAGATACAAAGTATCAGCAAACATTTGTTAAATAAAAAGACAGTAAGTAAATGATTAAATAAATTTTAACATGAAATCCATAGGAGCTCTGCGGTTAACAAAAATAAAAAGGACAATGGTAGGGGTCTAGCAAAGATTTTTTAATCATCAAATGTCAATCTCAAGCTATTCTAACCTCATTCCTAAATTTAAAATGTTTCTGGGGTTATTAGCATCTTTATGTAGTGAGGTGATACATTGTATCGTTGAAAGTTTGGTTTAAGATAAAGATGGGTTTTCAAAGCGTGAGGCCATGCATGGATTGTGGAGCGAAATACTCGAGTGGAAATCCAGATAATCCGATAAAAGAGAAATATTTTTAGCTTTGTTTATCTAAATAATTCAGTCTGTAAAGTTGTCTTTCTGGCCGGGCGCGGCGGCTCACGCCTGTCGTCCCAGCACTCTGGGAGGCCGAGGCGGGAGGATCGCTCGAGGTCAGGAGTTCGAGACCAGCCTGAGCAACACGGTGAGACCTCATCGCTACAAAAAAAATAATAAAAATAAAAAGTCAGCTGAGTGTGGTGCACACCTGTAGTCCCAGCTACCTGGGAGGCTGAGGCAGGAGGATCGCCTTTAGTTGGAGGTTGCTGTGAGCGAGGCTGATGCCATTGCACTCTAGCCGGGGCAACAGAGTGAGACCCCGTCTCCAAAAATACATACATACATACATGCATGCATACATAAAGTATTTTTGTGTCTCTTTAGCCTTAATGATCTGCATTCCCTCTCCCATTTTGGACATAAAATTGAGGGTTAAACAGCGTTCTGGTGTGACTGCCACGGTACAAAAGTGACTTTCAATTCTTGCCTCGACGGCCTCCAGCTACACACATGCCCAGGCTACTCCCAGTGATCAAGGGGCGGTGAGAGAAAGCACTGCCGTTTCTACCATTTCTCCGAAGCTGGCAGAGATTTCCAAGTTTGCAACCTCCAACTCCTGGACTCAAGCCATCCTCCTGCCTCAGCCTCCTCCCGAGTAGCTAGGACTACAGGCACGCTGCCAGGCCCGGCTAATTTTTTCTATATATATATTTTTTAGTTGGCCAATTAATTTCTTTCTATTTATAGTAGAGACGGGGATCTCGCTCTTGCTCAGGCTGGTCTCGAACTCCTGACCTCGAGCGATCCTCCCGCCTCGGCCTCCCAGAGTGCTGGGATGACAGGCGTGAGCCACTACACCCAGCCTATTTATTTATTTATTTTTGAGACAAGAGTCTCGCTTTGTCGCCCAGGCTAGAGTGAGTGCCGTGGCGTCAGCCTCGCTCACAGCAACCTCAATCTCCTGGGCTCAAGCCATCCTCCTGCCTCAGCCTCTTCCCGAGTAGCTGGGACTACAGGCATGCACCACCATGCCCGGCTAATTTTTTCTATATATATTTTTAGTTGTCCAATTAATTTCTTTCTATTTATAGCAGAGACGGGGTTCTCGCTCTTGCTCAGGCTGGTCTCGAACTCCTGACCTCGAGTGATCCTCCCGCCCTGGCCTCCCAGAGTGCCCGGATGACAGGCGTGAGCCGCCGCTGCGCCCGGCCCCCTGTCTCATTTTGAGGTTCTGAAACTCTGACTCCTGCAGCCACCAGACCTCCAGGGATGTGTTCCCACTTCTCACTCCACATTTGCTTCCCGTCACGCATGCAATAATCTCCTGGACTCCCCACAGCAGAACTAAAACCAGCTGACGTTTTCTTCACGAAATTCCCATCAACAGCCCGTTCCAGTTTCTTTTCCAGGTATTTTTTTTTTTTAATTCCCTGCTGGTTGAACCTGGTCTCTATTTTCAAGTTTCATCTTTTTTTTTTTTTTTTTTTTGAGACAGAGTCTCACTTTGTTGTCCAGGCTAGAGTGAGTGCCGTGGCGTCAGCCTCGCTCACAGCAACCTCCAACTCCTGGGCTTGAGTGATCCTCCTGCCTCAGCCTCCTCCCGAGTAGCTGGGACTACAGGCATGCGCCACCATGCCCGGCTAATTTTTTATATATATCAGTTGGCCAATTAATTTCTTTCTATTTATAGTAGAGACGGGGTCTCGCTCTTGCTCAGGCTGGTTTTGAACTCCTGACCTTGAGCAATCCGCCCGCCTCGGCCTCCCAAGAGCTAGGATTACAGGCGTGAGCCACAGCGCCCGGCCTCAAGTTTCATCTTAAGACAGAATCTCGCATGAAGAAACCTCTGACTCGAGGGGGGAGAGGGGGGTGCAAGGGCAATATGCATAACCTTAACAGTGGTACCCCCATCACATGCTGAGGGGGGGAAATGGGCATTTATTGAAACCTTAAAATCTGTACCCCCATAATATGCTGAAATAAAAAAAAAAAGAAACAAAAAAGAAAATGAATAAATAAAATATATGTTAAGTGCATGACACACACACACACACACATACAAAGACAGAATCAAAGATATCATATACCTCTCAGGATGAATAGCAAATCAGTGCTATTGATTGAATAAAATCCAGCAGGGCGGGAGGAAAAAGTCTGCCCCAAAATAGTGACAATTGACTCCAAGTTACAAGAGGATGGAAGGCAAAGAAGTAGGAGACATTGATGCCAGCCATGCACTCTATCCTTTGAGCAGGCGTCCTCAAACTACGGCCCGCGGGCCACATGCCACCCGCCTGGCACATGTATCCGGCCCGCTGCCGGGTGTTTTTGCCGCTGCTGCCTGTCCTGCTTAGCAGCCGACGCGTCCCGGGCCCACAGTGCGCACCCTCCAATGGTCTGAGGGACGGTGAGCTGGCCTCTTGTTTAAAAAGTTTGAGGCCCCCTGCTCTTGATGAAATAATTTAAACTCACATTTATCAGTTTCCTTTTTCCCTGGCTTCATGATGCTTTGGCTGCTCATCTGAGACTCCACCAACTGATCTAAGAATCCATCTTGTCCCAGGACCAAAGGAAAACAGCATGCCTTGAATTTAAAACTGGTTCTTGGCCGGGAGCGGTGGCCTGTCATCCCAGCACTCTGGGAGGCCGAGGCGGGAGGATCGCTGGAGGTCAGGAGTTTGAGACCAGCCTGAGCAAGAGCGAGACCCCCCACCCCCCGTCTCTACTAAAAATAGAAAGGAATTAATTGGCCATCTAAAAATATATAGAAAAAAATGAGCCGGGCGTGGTGGCGCATGCCTGTAGTCCCAGCTACTCGGGAGGAGGCTGAGGCAAGAGGATCGCTTGAGCCCAGGAGTGTGAGGTTGCTGTGAGTCAGGCTGACGCCACGGCACTCACTCTGGCCCGGGTAACAGAGTGAGACTCTGTGTCAAAAAAAACAAAACAAACAAACAAACAAAAAAAGATGAGGCAGGGGAGGACAGAATTAGGGCTTTTAGGGCCAGGTGCTGTGGCTCACGCCTGTCATTCCAGCACTCTGGGAGGCCGAGGCGGGAGGATCGCTTGAGGTCAGGAGTTCGAGACCAGCCTGAGCAAGAGCGAGACCCCGTCTCTACTATAAATGGAAAGAAATTAATTGACCAACTAAAAATATATATAGAAAAAATTAGCCGGGCGTGGTGGCCCATGCCTGTAGTCCCAGCTACTCGGGAGGAGGCTGAGGCAGGAGGATCGCTTGAGCCCAGGAGTCTGAGGCTGCTGTGAGCGAGGCTGATGCCACGGCACTCACGCTAGCCCGGGCAACAGAGTGAGACTCTGTGTCAAAAAAAAAAAGATGAGGCAGGGGAGGACAGAATTAGGGCTTTTATTATACAGCCATCGCTCTCCCTTGGACTTTCTTCCAGTGCTCAGTTATTTGAAAACTGTGGAGGTCAGAGACCATTTCCCCCGTTGGGACCTTCCCCACTGCATCCGGTAAGAAGTGGTGGCTCAAGTGCATGGTGGTGACATTTCCTTCCAACCCCAAGCGGCCGGTTTGCAAAGAGTGAAAAGGCACCCTAGCCATTTTTCCATCCAATCTTTCACATTTGTAATGAGGATATTTTTCAAACTGGGGGTCTGCCTGTATTTATTGAAGCTCTTATAAATTTGTATCTCTCGGTTTAGCCAGAGAGGTGACGGCCCAAGGTATAATACCCGTTTATTTTGCCTTGATAACTATTAACAGTCTCCTAACTGGTCTTCCAGGTACCATTATTGCTAACTCCAAATTCCCTGTCTCATAGCGGCCAGAATGATCTCTGAAAAACACAGAAAATACCAATTCCTCCACCGGCCCACTCCTGGGCTTGAAGTCTAGTGAAGTCTTATCATGCTCAGTATAAAATATCTGAGTGTTTTTCTTCTTCTTCTTCTTCTTTTTTTGAGACAGAGTCTCACTCTGTTGCCCGGGCTAGAGTGAGTGCCCGTGGAATCAGCCTCGCTCACAGCAACCTCCAACTCCTGGGTTCAAGCGATCCTCCTGCCTCAGCCTCCTCCCAGAGTAGCTGGGACTACAGGCATTCGCCACCACGCCCGGCTAATTTTTTTATGTATATTTTTAATTGCCCAATTAATTTCTTTCTATTTATAGTAGAGACGGGGGTCTCGCTCTTGCTCAGGCTGGTTTCGAACTCCTGACCTCAGGCAATCCACCTGCCTCGGCCTCCCAGAGTGCTGGGATGACAGGTGTGAGCCACCTCGCCCGGCTAATTTTTTCTAAATGTATCAGTTGGCCAATTAATTTGTTTCTATTTATAGTAGAGACGGGGTCTCGCTCTTGCTGAGGCTGGTTTTGAACTCCTGACCTCGAGCGATCCTCCTGCCTCAGCCTCTCAGAGTGCTAGGATGATAGGCGTGAGCCACCGCGCCCGGCCTTCTTTTTATTTTTTTATTTATTTATTTTTAATCTTAGTTTACAAAGCATCACACAATCTTGCCCCTGACTCCCTCTCTCTTGCATTAATTCTTACACACAAAGCTCCAGCTACACCGCCTAACCCTAACCCTAACCCTAACCCTAACCCTCTTGAAGGTGCTAAGCTAATACAGATCTTGCTGTAGCTGGAATGTTTTCTCTCCCAGCTCTTGGAATCCCTGGATCCTTTTTGTTTATCACCTAGTCAGTCATTTGCTGCCATAGCATAATATTTTTTTTATTTTTTATTAATTAATTTATTTTTTTGAGGCAGAGTCTCACTCTGTTGCCCAGGCTAGAGTGAGTGCCGTGGTGTCAGCCTCGCTCACAGCAACCTCCAACTCCTGGGCTCAAGCGATCCTCCTGCCTCAGCCTCCTGAGTAGCTGGGACTACAGGCATGCGCCACCACGCCCGGCTAATTTTTTCTCTATATATTTTTAGCTGGCCAATTCATTTCTTTCTGTTTTTCTTTCTTTTTTTTTTTTTTTTAGTAGAGACGGGGGGACTCTTCGCTCTTGCTCAGGCTGGCCTCGAACTCCTTGACCTCGAGGGATCCTCCCGCCTCGGCCTCCCCAGAGTGCTAGGATTTTACAGGTGTGAGCCATCACGCCCCAGCCTGGGGATGACATATTTTGGGGTGCAACTTTCCACTTCTAAAGAGGCCTGAGCTCCTCTGCCATGACCCCCCACCCCTTACCCCCAGCCCCACTTTTTCTTGGTTTGGTGGGATGGAGCTACACAGTACGTTTTGGTGTTTGTTTAGGTTTTTTTTTTTTTTTTTTTTTAAAGGAGGAAGTTTATATAAAAAAAAAGTGTGTGTCAGCAAACTGGTATTAACTGAGCAGCACCTAAGTGGACACACAGGAACTACAGTAATAGGGTATTGGGCAGGTGGCAGGGGGGAGGGGGGAGGGGGCGGGTATAGACATACATAATGAGTGAGATGTGCACCCTCTGGGGGATGGTCATGCTGGAGACTCAGACTTGTGGGGGGGAGGGGGGAAATGGGCATTTATTGAAACCTTAAAATCGGTACCCCCATAATATGCTGAAATAATAATAATAATAAAAAAAGTGTGTGTGTTTATGGTATTGGCGTTGGGGTGGAATGGGGTTGGGGTGGAATGAGGAGGCCGTCACCTCCCGGGGAGTCACCAGTCTTTGGTCCCCAAACCGGGCTCTCCGTGCTGTTCTAAGCAGTTTATGCCAAAACAGGCCAGGCCTGCGGGACACTTGGGTTAGGGTTGGTTTCCAGAGGACGTTTGTTTTCCTAAACTTCTCCCGCCCGCCCTGTTGCCCAGATCTGGCAGGCGTCAGTCACCTCGAGCAGGAGCAGGGGACCCACGCGTGTGCAGTGTCGCGCGCGGGGACCGCAGCCGGCTCCGTTTAGTCACCCCCGGGCGGGCTCGCCCTGCCTCCTCCCCTAAAAAGGGGCCGGCCCCGGGGCGGAGGCCGGGCCCGAGGCCAGCAGCCCAGGGAAGAAAAGTTTTGCAGAGCGAGTGAGCGAGGGAGGAGGAGGAGGAGGAGGAAGAGGAGGAAGGAACCAGATTGAGGGGCCCCGATCTCTCTCTCTCTGGCTGCAAGTTGGTGACTGTCCCCGCGGGCGCGCGCGCGCCCAGGGCGCAGCCCGGACTTGGGCCTTCCCCGGCTGCCCCGGAGGCGGAAGAAGCCCCAGCCTCCAGATCTGGGGTTTGGAGGCTCCTGCCTAGTAGAGGCCAGAGAGAGAGAGAGAGAGAGAGAGAGAGAGAGGAGAGAGAGAGAGAGAGAGACAGGAGAGGGACCTCTCCCGCCAGCTGTCGCCGCCCGGGCCTCGCCTCGGTCTGCAGGGCGCTCCGGAGGAGTCGGGAGGGGTGGGGAGGGGACCGCTGGGATTCGTCCGGAGTTCCGGCTGCAGCTGCCTTTGTCCTCGCAGGACCTCCCTCCCCTCTCTCTTGTCCGTCCTCTGTCCCCGGGTGGCTCCCCCTGCCCCAGCTCCTGGCCCGGGGTGGCACCCCCGCAGCAGCAGCAAGCAAGGCGGGTCCCCGGTGGGTCCCCCGGCTCCGCGTCCCCACCGAGCCCGGCCCGGGGGAGCAGAAGGGGCTGCGAGCCGCAGCAGCGGGAGGAGGGCGTCGCAGGCCCGGGGCCGCAGGATGGTGGCGGGGCGCCGGGCGCTGCCCGCGCTGTGGCTGGTGCTGGCGCTCGGCGGGCTCGGGGGGCCCCTGCGCGCCCAGGAGCGGCCGTCCTGCAGGAGAGCCTTCGACCTCTACTTCGTGCTGGACAAGTGAGTGCCAAGCGCGGCAGGTCTGGGGGGCGGGTGGGGTGGGGTGGCGGGGGGCTCCTGGCGAAGGTGGCGCTGGACCGGGGAAGGGGCGAGGGGGGGCTCGGGTGTGCGCGCGCGCCGGTTTGGGGGCGCAGGGCTGCAAACCCGCCCGCGGGGGTCTCGCGAGCCTCGCCTTCCCAGCGGGGCAGGCGCTGTGGGACCCGCGGGCTGCAGGGAGGAGAGGGGAGGGCGCCTCGTCACCGCCCCAAGCGCCCTGGAAAGTTGGGGGTGCGAGCGGGGTGCCTTCCCTGTTTGCCTGTCCTGGGGCGCTTGGGAAGTGGGAGTGCGGCCTCCTGCGTGGGGGGTGGGGTGGGGGGTCGTTCT